>NC_056751.1:525625776-525633276 GCF_019279795.1 Protopterus annectens | reverse complement strand
ATGAGCAATGAGTGTGTAATTTGGAATTGTATGTTAGGACAGCAAATATGGGGAATACATACCTTCACAAACACTGGAAGCATATGTGTGCACACACTCCAAATAAAATATAATGGAAGCAGCTGTTGAGGTACTGACCACATGCATTTGTCATGGAAATGCACCTTCCAGCAAGTACACGTCCCCAATGTCACACCAAGAAATGGTATGCTGTCCAAGATGTTTGGCCATTAAATGTGCCCTCTTACCTGCAACAGATGCAGCCATGGCTTGCATACATCTTACATACCATGGTGTGGATCCCATACTCAACAGGTAGCACACAGGAGTTGGACATGTAGCCATACCTCACCATAGCATATACCATGGCAAACAGTGCAAACAGGCATGTATGTGGTGAGGATGTATGGGACAGGAATAATGTAGGAAATAAACAGATGGCCATCCAAGGCAAATGATGTCACATGTAGCAAACCAGTCATGCAGGCTGCCTAGTAACATGCCACAACACTGAAAGAGTTGCAGGAATGTCTAGCGAGTACTACCTGTGCAGTACCCATGTCAGCAATTGCCTGGACTCTGCAAACATGTGGTCCATGTGTTAGGGTAATCAGATGGGACAGTTGTACCACAGGAAACATCAGCCTGGCCTCACTACTGATAGCATATGCATAACTGAAATGTCCCCAAAAGACATGCGTTGCAATGTGTACTGGTGTACCAAGACCACATTTGAAACCTACAGACAGTATTACGTAAGATACATGTGATGCACAACCAACATCTCACCCCACCTCAGGACCACCATCCCCATCTGCACCGTGCCGGTGCCAGTGTGCACCTGTATGTTTGCCATTCATTAGCTGGGACTAGGCTGTTTCACATGGTGAAAAAAAAACACAAACGGCCAGCAACTGAGTTCCAACGCTTTATTCCAACAAGGAATGGACATGAAAATGTCCAAATCGACAGTCCAACATCAATTCAAACCGGTTTAGGCATAAAGCCTTCCTCAGTGAAGCTTAGAAAAAGTAAATGCCATGTAAAGGGCATTTACTTTTTCTAAGCTTCACTGAGGAAGGCTTTATGCCGAAACCGGTTTGAATTGATGTTGACTTTTGACATTTTCATGTCCATTCCTTGTTGGAATAAAGCGTTGGAACTCAATTGCTGGCCGTTTGTGTTTTTTTCATGTTTGGTTGGCCGTGCAAACTCTACGTGAGGGGTATGGTGTTTCACATGGTGTTCAGTGTTTGGGACACTGCAAATTGTCCCACAAGTGTCAGCCATAGTTGCCAAGCATCTGCAAAAAGGCTGAAGGTGGGGAGAGGGTGTCATCATGACACAACAGTGCACTGCAGCAGATATCCAAAGGATGCTATGAATGTCTGTTTCTGCACACATTCAGGGTCAGGAACTGTGGCAGACATAACCCTGATTCCACAGCAATAGTGATGGCAGTGTATGAACTCCAAGGGATGTGCACATGAGTTGACCTTGCAATCATGCAGTGTTGGGGGTCATGTGTAGGGCAGACTGACCAAATACTGGCAAATGCAGATGCCCCATGCTAGTATACCCCTGCCAGGAATAGTGACTGCTGTAGTACACATAACAGTAGGTGCAACAAACCTTCATGATAAGGGCGTGCGCACATATGCACCCACGAAGTGTATGCATCTCAATCAGCACTACTAACACATTTGTTTGTCACTGCATTTGATTGTACAGGAGATATGTCACATATCAGGCTCATGTAATGGTAACATATACAGTAATGTGGTCCCATGGCATATCAAGGAAGAGGGCATCATATCAGTAAGATGTGTACACTCCCCATAGACACGATAAGGTTTGATGGCTGTCAGTGTAATTGTATCGTATTGGTCATACATGCACTGCTGATGATGACATTTGTAAATCTGACATCAGGCATGCACAAATGACATCTGTCCACATATCATCCCAGGTATGTGTCAGACAAACACATAGGGGCTGTGAGCAGCAGAGCAGACATAACTGAGACAGTAATACACATTCAGTAATGGTGTGTACACTTATGAGGTATGGTGCCATGGGTGCAGTGTTTTTCAGGGGAAGGGGCATCACCTAGTATCACAGCCCATGCATCACACACATGTATACTGCTGCTAGCATGGACTGACTATAGCTGCAATGTATGGTGTTGAGTACCTTATGTTATGCATGTTGACAGATGGGTAATGGGAGGTTGTTGTGTAATATCTTCATGCAACCTCACCTGTAAATGTGCGTGTGTGGGGGGGGGGGTTATTTTGTCTGTAAGTGCAATCTGGTGGAGCGGAGGGGGGTTGATGTATGGAGGATGTGTGTGTGTGAATGTGCATGTGTGTTTGTGTGTGTGTGTCCATGTATGCACATGTGTGATTGTGGGGTTGCTCATATGTCTTGACTTCCCTTTGAAATTGTGCAGTACATGGACATGGACTGACACATGAGACACCAGGAATACTTGTCTATGTACTCTCAGAACAGCTGATAGTATAATAAGGTCTGTAGCATGGAACATGCATTGGGAGGGAAACCATACACCAGGTATACTGTTAGAATTGCAATCAGAAGAAAGGTGAATGAATACCCACATATGCAGCACTACAGATGCATTGGGGAAGTACTAGACTGTTGTCCACATAATAAGTTAATAGAGCAACAGATCTTGCATCTACTGAGTAATAGTTATGTATGACACTCCAGTGCATGACATTATTGAGTAACTGTAGTAGCCCCTAACATATGGGGGCCATGCTCATGATGTCTGGACAAACCCAGGGTGAACACTGGATGACAGTACTGAGTCCTTGTAAAACCGACTCCAATCAAGTCAAAGAGGTAATGGAGTAACAGGTCATGTTTTGTGATCTCTTGTCTAGGCAATTAGAAGAATGATACATTAATGATTGGTATTAATGAGTGTAAGTTTCCAAGTGTGATGCAGGATGGGGAACTTAGAATAAACTTGTAACAGTCAGTAATCTCAAGGACAGGTAGGTATTATGGTGGAATGTCAGGATGTGTGTGTGTGTGTGTGTGTGTGTGTGTGTGTGTGTGTGTGTGTGTGTGTGTGTGTGTACTGTTAAGCAATGATGTACAGGTCTTAAAGTGCATTTCTTGTTTTTCCCTCACAGGTGGCGAGGTGGGTCAGGGCCCCTCCTGCTGGCAATCTAATGTTGGTGTTCATACAGACACTGAAAATGATGATAGGTGTGTTGAGGCACAGTTGGGGTTGTCAGAGGCCAAAACTGCACCATCATTTGACATCCCCCTGTTATCCAACCCTTCCCCGCACACAGTCTCAGTGCCTATAGATACCCCATCATCAGTGGCCATAGCAGAGGGACAGTTGGCGGTTGGTGGCAGTGCACAGGACAGTGTGGTATCTATGGCTGCTGTGTCTGTACACAGTAGCCATAGCCAGATGTCCAGCAGGGTACTGCATAGGCAGATCTACAGGGGTGCTCATGGGAGGGCTGCTGGTCATCATGCTCCTGGGAGAAGTGCAACATCTCGTACTGCCAGACACATGTCTCAGGCTGTCATGGAGGCGCAGGCATGTATGGAATGGTACACCAGACAGGGTCTGAGGCTGAAGAGGGCTGCTCTTTCAGCTGTAAGTGACAATATCCGTCATCTTGCAGGTGCCCTCTGTTATTTTACAGAGGTCATGGATAGATGGTGAGGTGAGATTGTGGGACTCTTCAACCATAGATTGTCCGTGCTAGAGCATATGGTGGGAGTTGTGCGACAGCCACGTGGACGTAGGCCAGCAACACCAACATCTGGAGGCCGACGTGGACGTGCAAGGACACCAAGCCACTCCCATAGTGGCAGTACCAGTCCCAGCACTTCAGGGAAGACACATTCTGCACCACACCACAGCAGGTCATGTGCACATGGCCCTGGCCAGTCCCAGGAGGGACCTGGTTTCAGCAGACATATGTCATCATCAGGGGAGAGTACCATATCAAAGCTTATACCTGGATGTGCCCGTGGAACTTCTGGCAAGCACAGTTCTCATGTCCATGGCCAGAGGCGGTGAACTGCACACCCTGCCAGGTATGGTCTGCAGCTGTCCAACAAACACATGTATAGGGCAGCCACATGGCAGGACCCTGTGCATGCATACAATACAAATACACTCCCATACCTACACACACCACATTACCACGGCCATATCAGTAATTAAAACCCCTCACTCACACACATGATGTCAAACATATGGCCCAGCCTAGGTCTCTGGCAAACCAACAACACACCCTGTGCATATGATGATACCTGTGCCACATCCCTGTCGTCCATAAAATTGATACAGGGACAGGCTAATATGGTTCAGATGCACACAGTGACTGCACTACAGTGTACCAATGTACTGCTGTGTAACATGTTGTCAGCAGTAATGTTTAATGCTTTCATGTCAGGTAGTGTAGCTGTCCAGCCATGATGCATTATAGCAGTTATTAACACTGAGTGATTGTGGTCTCTATAATGTTATCCATTTGTGTTCATGTGTCAGCAGGAGGATGGTCTCCTGTCATATCTCACAAGGAGTAAGGCACTGTGGTGACACCTTGGCTGTGCCATAACCTGGCTACAGGTGAACACATGTCACAGCTCTGTATAACAGTTACTGCCTGTGCCACATGGCTGATAGGTCTGGGGGTGCTGTATACAGGTGAGTGCAGCCCTTCTACAGTGGACAATGGTAGTTGTACTGGGTGGTACACACCACATGTTTGTGTATAACACACACAGAGGCTTAGGTGTTGATGCACTACACAGAGAATACTGTACACATGGATGTATGTACCTGTGCAAGGAACCCATTGTAGCCTATGTAATTCCACCAAGCCAGACTATGCAGAACAACACATTGTGGAATGAGCAGTCCACTAGTTTAATGTCAGTGACGATGGTACCGTCAGGGTATATGTGCTCTTCCGCAATGTAGTGCAATCCTCAACATGGTAAACATATGTGAGCTGGTGTGGGTGGCACACCCCTACCCTTTGGAGGGTGAGGCATGCTGTAGAACCACAGATAGTGTGATAGACAAATGCCTAACCTGTTAACATGAACTATACAGTATTACGGCCAGCTACACAGGGGATACACTCAACAGTAACTGCAATGATATTGGCTGCATCCACAAAAGCCACACCCAGCTATATATACAAACCCCAGTATCGCTGCACACCTATACAGTGGGGAAGAGGCCATTTACACAACTAACAGTAGTTGTGATGGAATGTATGTCAACAGGATGATATCTGTGACGTTAGCATATACCATGCAGTTCTTGGACAGATGACCCTCTGGGACATGTATATTCTGCAATCTGAAGTAAATCCCTCCACATACACGCACACTCTTACTTGGCAACACTGGGACTAGATCCCTACAAAGGTATGCAGTGGTACTGATGTGTGTGTTTTTCATTGCAGACACCACACAGTTTTTAGGATGAGGTGTGTTTTAGGTTACATGTTACATGCAGAACATCCCCAGGCATGTACAGTATGGTAATGTGGGGTGTAATGGTTGTATATGGACAATACATAGTGTGACATACCGTCATATACACATTGACAAACACATAACAGTCAGACACACATCTGAGAGACCTTGGCCTATCAGTGCTAACTACCTTGTCAGTGTGTCCATTGTGTAACAGGTAGGTTGTGCACAGCACATGCATAACTCTGCTGGATAGTGTTATCAGTTACCTGTATGGTTCATGGTGACAGTGGTCACTATACAGTGGTACATGGGACATGTACCAGGGGTACCATGGTGTAATGACAGTATACCCACCACCCACACCCCACTATGGATATTGTATGCACTGGAACCCATGATGACACTCTGACATACCCACCATCACACATTGACCAGGACTGTAATACAACCCCTTGTCCATCCCAAGAGTACTACTACAAGGATATGCGTCTAATGCACATGCCACAAGCATAGTATGGTGATGCATTGTCATGCCTCTCCTACAGGCAGCAACATCACTATCCCTAATACTGTGTGGCAATGCATATTGTAATAGGAGTATGTCACCTCGGAATGCTATACCCTACATATATACACACATGCACACATACACACACTTGCCAGAACTCATTGAGTATCCCATGCCTATCAACCCATTTGTACAAAAGTGTTGTGCTGGTACTGCAAGGCCTAGGTAGCCCTTAGGGAGAGGAGTTTAACAAGGTACATGTAATGTCTGGTACAGCAGCAGCCACATCTAACTATGCCAATGGGTGGTGTGGTGGGTATGAAGGGTCTCAGGGTATTCCCAACTACAGGTCTACAAACACACAGACACTAATATTCTCAGTAATGCACATGTACACATTTGTTAGTACTGGGGTGCATCGGTGCAGGTGTTCATAGGTGTGTACCAGGCTATTGTCCATGGAGAGATGGGAAGTGTAGGGGATGTGTGTACAGCGGTATCATGCCACCTGCCATGTGTCAGCAGGCCATCTATCAACAGACACCACTGTGGTGACCCTCATGGTGAGAGTGACATGCATCAGCCAATCCACTGGGTGCCTCCTGCAGAGGGCAGGTGAGGTGCTCCAGTTGACATGTATGCAACATGTATTACATAACATGGTTAGTGTCTGTCTTGGAGATCTGTACCCAAGCATGTTCTGTTGACTGTGGTAGTATAGTTGAGGTATCCATGGCATGTGGTGAGTATAAGGTGTTGAGTCCTATCTATGGCATTTATGACACAGCTGGGCAGCATGTCAGTGTCAGTCAAGCATAGATTGCCTGTATGAATCCAAAATGGATACCTGACATCTGCACATCTGTACAGGGACTGACAGATATCAGCTTGCCAACCAGCTATGCATTAGGATGAATGTGTTGACAGATAGATGTCTGACACCAATAGGTATGCCATTACTACATGATGGCAGCCCTCACTGACGTGCTAGACACACAGTAATCTACAGTTATTTTAACACATCAGATCTTTATCCAGTAGGAAATATATAATGAGACACAGCTCACACACCAGGAACATGACAGTGAGGACTCAGAATCCATCTCTGCATACAGGGATGTTTGTTTCCAGCACTGCGATTAGCAATCTACTCTTACTTGGGAAAGCACTGTCAACAGTAGTAACATAATGATACACTACATGCCAGTGTGACTGCATATAAACTGGGACACTACCCTTGTATGTAACACATTCACATGAATAAGAGTGTTGTACAAGCCATATATACTCAATTGTCCCAGACATGACACTCACATCCCTTGCTACTGTAATGACAGCACATAGGCACATGTATTGTGCATGGCATTGCATACACTTATTACAGATGTCCTTATCCTGCTATGTTATCAGACTGGAATGTGAGCACTAGTTACCAGGGCTGCCATTCTTAGCAGATGTCAGAATTGCTGTAATATAACAGTTAAGCACATTTGCACACT
>NC_056751.1:525600776-525623276 GCF_019279795.1 Protopterus annectens | reverse complement strand
TTCTAAGATAATTAATCTGTGAGTAACACAAGACATGTAAGAATCCAGACACTGGCCAGTCTGCAGATAACCCTACAGGTGTGAGTTTCCTCAAACATATAACACTGTCATGACAGGTATTAAATCATGTAGACCAAACATATCCACACAAACCCTGTTAAACCAACATTACTCCAAATGCAGAAGAGCAGCACTTACATTCTGTAGTCATGTCTGAAACATCCCCCTCCTGTTTGTTGGCCTGTCTCCACAGTGTATGTTGTTAGAGGTATATCCCACTAGCATATGTGCCTAACACCAACATGAAGTCCTTTTTACAGTGAATGAAAGGGGCCAACACCCACATGATGTTCCTAGTTATAGGAGTGTGTTTCCATGCAATTGGCTATGGGAATGTTACCACAGCTGTTCCACATGCAATCAGCTAGTGGGGGACTGCAGTTAGTACAGAGGCCATCCGCTGATCATGAGCATCACTTACAAAACACAAGCTGCAGCCTAGGCAAAGCAGGTGTACTTCTCAACATCCATCAGAGAGGGAGTGAAAGAGACAGGCAGAGACAAAGTAAGACAGGGAGGGGGTGGGAGAGTAAAACCTAAGCATGTTTGTGTCACACACTTACCAGTATGGGGTTTCAAACAACTGCCTGACTATGTATTGCTATTACATGTCTATGCAGTTATTGCATGCACCACAGAGCTTACATGTTGGGGAGCTGTCTAAAGGTATATTTGGTGGTGAGTGACATCAGCACCAGTGATTAAGGATAAAGCAAGTGTAGTACATGTGGCTGTCCACAAGAACAGGTGTCAAGGTCGACACCGACACACTCTCTCAGGGATTCACACACATTATCACAGTTGGCAGGGACAGGATTAGACTTCTTAACTAGCTAGTGTGCCACTATACAGTACTACACAGGTATCACATGCACCACAGGGGTTATCAGGCTGATATATGGGCAAAGGGTATGTCAAGGTGTCTGACATCAGAAGGCATGCTTCAGTAGGCCAATTGGAGGTGTAGTGAGTGTGAATGGCATCCAAATCATTATACTCCACACACACACACACACACACACACACACACACACACACACACACACACACACACACACACACAGACACAGGTTTGCCAGTACTGACATGCATGGGTGCATTGCTTCACAGGTGTGTAGTGGTTGACTGTGCCAGAAGGATGTACAAGGCTAGGTAAAGGGCATACCTTGTACATCAGACCACATGACAATGGTCTGCAGTGTGGATCAGGGGTGTAGTATCTGGATTGGCCCACACAGGTGAGTATTGTACTTACCATCCAGTCATCTGGGTTACTATTGTGGGTGGCCAGTGCTGTGCAATGCTTGCCATGTATGTGTTCTATCTTCCATAACATGGACTGTGTCTGCAATGTGCACACGTCCCACATGCATGTTCTGTGACATGTGCAAGTGTACCTGGGGTGTCTGGGGCATGTTGTGCAGACAGATTGTTATCATCAGATGTGCCATTCCTGGTCTCATGTGGTGAGAACTGGCAATGGACACCAGGTTGACTCTGCACCTACATTGACAGCATGATATAGGTATTCTCTAATGTCAGTGGCATCTGTCCATACAGAGCATGTGTATAAGGCAAAGTATGTCCTTTGTGGGTTACATTTGCTGGCTCTACAGTTGTTGCAGGCACCCAGCGGGGAACATACTGAAGGAACATTGTATGCAATGATTTGCCTATTGTAGGGATGGGACAGGGTGCCATGTTCTCTGTAGTCCACTGCAATTACATCATGGTTACTATCTGTGGGCAATATGCAGGGGACTACCAACATAGTGGTTGTTGCCTAGCCAAGTGTGTTTGTTTATGAGACATGGGTGGAGAGTGTTCTCTGAGTAATACAAGGGTTGCCTATATTGTTCCCCAAGCCATGATGTCACATTTAGGGGTATGGATTGTCTACCCCAGCCTCTCTGCTGTTTGACATCTGTTATCCTTGTAAGATGGACATTGTGACATATAATAGGCCCACCATATAAGAAATTTGCAAAACCCACTCCACAATGAGTGCTGTTATTACACACTCACAGCTACCTCCACACAGGATACGTATGACAAACACACATACACACACACACACACACACACACACACACACACACACACACACACACACACACACACACACACACACATAGTCACATTTTCCATGCCTGGGATTTGAACACCTACCTAACTAGTACATCACACTACAGCATTACTCAGTTATAGCACACACTCCAGAGCTTACTGGGCTACTCCTTCCCTAAAGGTGAATTTCAAAGTGAATGACAGCAGGCTTGCCAAAGTAGGGCAATGGAAGTTGTAATGACTGTGAATGGCCTCAAAAGCATTGATCCCTACACAGACAAACAAAGACACATGCAAACACACAAAGTTTTACAGTTGCCTTGTCTGGGATTAGAACTCCTACCTAACTAGTACATCATACTACAGCATTTCGCAGTTATACCACATATCATGGAGCTTACTGGGCTACTCCTTCCCTAAAGGTGTATTTCAAAGTGAATGACATCAGAAAGCTTGCCAAAGTAGGGCAATGGAAGTTGTAGTGACTGTGAATGGCCTCAAAAGCATTGATCTCTACACAGACAAACACACACAGATTTATAGCTGCTATGTCTGGGATTAGAACTCTTACCTAACTAGTACATCACACTATAGCATCATACAGTTATAGCACACACCATGGAGATTACTGGGTATTCCTTCCCCAAAGGAGTATTTCAAAGTGAATGACATCAGCAGCCTTGCCAAGGTTGGGCAATGGAAAGTGTAAGTCATAGTTTCATATGTTCATAGGTTAGTACTAGGCTATCGACCCTAGGGCCTATACATGCCTAGCCATGACAATTCCTTGACTATGTTTTCCCACAATATTTACTTCCCTAGACACCTGTCTAGCAGAGCAACTTACATGATCCCGGGGTCAATTTCCTATCTCCCATCCAATTGTCCAGGTTCGTTTTGAAGAGGCCAAAAGAAGCACTCTGCTTGACATATATGAGCAGTCTATTCCAGAGTCTGGGGAGTCTCTGGGTCAGGAACACATCCCTCCACCACGTATTGTTCATTGTAATGACAACGTTTGGATCCCATTAGCATGTGGCTCTGAGGGTTTGGAATTCTTTAAGTGTAGCATATCCAACAGCTCTCTGTTTGACATGGCATTGTATGTTAAGCAGAGATTGCCTCTGAGTACAAAATATGTGACAGAGTATAGCTGGATGATTTTCAGATGGTCAGCATAGGGCATCTGGTTTAGGCCTGTAATTCTTTTAGTGGGGTATGTCTGCATCCTTTCTAGTTGTTGCAGATGACTTGTGAGGTACATACATAACGGGCCATTGTAGTATGGGTCTACTGAGAGATGACTACAGTGAGACAATGGCCTCCTTTTTCCTGAATGTAAAGCCCTTAGTGATGAGCTGTGCTACATAGGTGGATTTCCTGACTGTTGTGGCAATGTGGTTATCAAAGGTGAGACCACTGTCCACCTGTGTCCCTAGGTCTCTTATCATACTTTAGGTGTTTAGTGTACTGCCACCTATGTGGTACTTCACAGGTACATGTCCCTACTCAAAGAGGATAACTATACATTTCATGACATTGATGTTGAGGCCATGGCTCAGGCACCAAGCATATCTTTCTATAGGGCCCTTCTGTAGAATATCCACATCATGTGGGGATTCAATATTGGCTCCCAGTGTGCAGTCATCTGCGACCTTTGTTTGCCAGAGTCCCCTAGTGTTGGACTGTACTTCAGAGCAGTAGATGCCAAACAAGGGCGGTCCCAGGACTGAACCCTGAGGTACCCCAACTGTCACTTGTCTGGGACTGGAGTTGGTGTCACCTACATTTACAGTGTGGGTTCCTTCAGTACAGCAGTTGGCAGCCCATCAGGTAACATTGAGTTTAATGGCTGGATTGGTACATTTATCTATGATTCCAGACTGGGGAATGGTGTCAAAGGCCTTGGTGAGGTCTGGATAGGCTGTGTGAACCACCTTACCCTTGTCCACAGCTCTGTGGACTGACTAAAAGTTGTCAATCATGTTGAGATGACATGACTGGCCCTTCACAAATCCAACCTGGTTGGGGTCCAGTGTTTGCAGATTGCCAGTGTCTTTGTTTTAATTTCCATGATAATACATTCCATGGCCTTGCAGATCAGGCATGGCACATAGGTGAGGTGCCAGTTCATTTTGTAGTTCATGTAGTACACAACCCGGGATGTTGACTGGTCCCATGGCTGCTGTTGTCTTAGCTCTAGATAGTGTGGTTTTTACCTGTGTGGCCATTACTAATGGAATCTGGCAATCTTTCAGTGTTGAGATGGGCCTTTTTGGAGGTGGGAGGGGGGTGCAGTTTTCACTGAATTGATCTGCCAGGATATTGGCAATATCCTTGGGAGCAGTATATTTAATACTATCCTGTTGTAGCTCAGACCAGATCTGACCATTGCCATTTAGATTCCTGACATAGCTATGGAGTGACTTGCAGATGTCTTTGGCATCTTTGGCTATACTATGTCCGTAACTAGCTTTGGTGGATGTTATGAGGGATCTCAGCTTCTTACTGTGGCTGGTAAGGGAGTATTTTGCATTCTGGAAATTCCCTCATTTTGGCAACAGTTTCTTCCTTTTGTTGTACAGTATGTTTATGGCAGGGGGCCACCACATTGGTTTCTTTTCTTGGTGGGGAGTGTCTTGGTTCTATATTGGATGGCACGATTCATGCATGAGTGGATGTGCTCGTACAGTGCCTTCATGTAGGATTCAGCAGTTGTCCTTTAAGTTCCCATTTGCATGGGTGTCATGACATTAGTCACGTCTGACATGTGTAGCATGACATTGGCTTTGGAGATGTGTGTTAAGGAGGTTTCCTTACTGGGGTGTGTGGGAGGGATGTGGATGCTAAGGATGATTAGCTTTTGAGCAGATCTGACCACCGATGGGGTGACCATAGATGTGGAGCATTGATTTCCCATGTTGGTAATGACTAGGTCTAGGATATATGAGCCACTGGGTGGGACTATGGGTTACTTGATCCAGGTCATTGGGAATTATGACTTCCAAGAACCGTTGGGCACATGTGTTGGTACACAAGTTCTTTTCACAGTTAATGGCACAGTAGTATAAGTCACCCAGTATTAGGGTGGTGGGTTGTATCATAATATTTCCCAGTATGTTTCAAAAGGTGTAGTGGGAAGCTTGGGGCATGGTGAGGGATCTGTAGCAAGCTATACAATTTGGATTGCAGTCTGACCTAGTGTTATATGCATCGGGGGTATTTCAGATGCATTTCCTCCAAGAGGAAAAAACGCTGAGAGAAGAAGGGAGCCACTTTTGAGATTTTAAGTATTTTTTCTCTGTTTATTTGCTAAGTTTTTCTGCATAGCTGCCTAGCTTGAGCATTTTCTGGCTTGTTAAACTTGATTTCTGTATTAGTAGCTGTATTTAGAGCACAACCAAAAGCTGTTTGCTGAATTTCCTGTTTGCACTTAATTTTAAATCGTTTTTTCTTAAAACTTGCATATTTTCTGTCCTTGACCTAGCACTCTTGTGTGGGGTCATTTACTGCACTGTTATAACTTGATATTACTCGTGAACCTCTGCTATCTCTGTAAAAAACAAAAAAAAAAATCTTGCTTTTTTTCCACTTTTCTGAGAGTTAAAAAAGTTCAGTTACAGGCTTGCTGTTCCTGAACTGTTTGAAAGTTTCTGTGAGGCCATTTTTGCTTGGGCTGAAGGAGGGTCTCTGTGTTTATCAGTGGGAGTGACTAACATTGAGCAGCTTCCCTGCCCCGGAGAGGTGGTTACTGACTTGAAACTGTAGTTTTCTTGGCCACTAGGGCTCATTTCCATAACTCCTTCATCTTCCTCTCTTAAAACCTACTTGCCTCGTGGTTTGAGCGTCTTTTCAGGCTTGTTGGCTGTTGGTGAAGCACCCTCAGAGGAAAAAGCTGAGAGAAGAAGGAGCCACTTTTGAGATTTTAAGTATTTTGGCTCTGTTTATTTGCTAAGTTTTTCTGCATAGCTGCCTAGCTTGAGCATTTTCTGGCTTGTTAAACTTGATTTCTGTATTAGTAGCTGTATTTAGAGCACAACAAGCTGTTTGCTGAATTTCCTGTTTGCACTTAATTTTAAATCGTTTTTCTTAAAACTTGCATATTTTCTGTCCTTGACCTAGCACTCTTGTGTGGGGTCATTTACTGCACTATTATAACTTGATATTACTTGTGAACCTCTGCTATCTCTGTAAAAAAAAAAAACAAAACAAAAATCTTGCTTTTTCCCACTTTTCTGAGAGTTAAAAAGTTCAGTTACAGGCTTGCTGTTCCTGAACTGTTTGAAAGTTTCTGTGAGGCCATTTTGCTTGGGCTGAAGGAGGTCTCTGTGTTTATCAGTGGGAGTGACTAACATTGAGCAGCTTCCCTGCCCCGGAGAGGTGGTTACTGACTTGAAACTGTAGTTTTATTGGCCACTAGGGTCATTTCCATAACTCCTTCATTTGTCCTCGGAGGAGTGGTTTAGGGCAGTGACTTGTGGTTTGTTGGCCAATTTGGGTCATTTCCTGTCTTTTCCAGCCCCTGCTATAAAGCGGCTTTTAGCGATAATCCCGGGATAGCCGATTTAGAAGCCCCGGAAGGCTGGAGTTGCTACTGTTGCACACTAGGGCAGCCGTTAAGCAGGTTTAAACTTCTACCTAAAGTCCACTCTTCAAATTTTCCCTTAAAACTACCTTCCTCGAACTATACTACTGATCTAATCAGCGTATCCTATAATTAAAAGATCATCTCTACTTGACTCCAAGTAGACTATTCTCTATCTGTTAAACGTAGCACTTGCTCCTACAGTACTTATTACCTTGATACGCACTCTTGTCATAGATAGTACCCCAAAAGGCAACCCCCATTTCTCGGTCACCCGTCCCCGGAATCTTTTTAAAGTTTTTGTCTATTCCTTCTAGCATGTCGAGGATCAGTTGCTAGTGTCCTCTCCTGCTCAGCTGGTGAACCTGGGAATATTGAGGCAATGTTACAATTGCCTCATGTACAGAACAACCCTCTCCTCCTCCCACAAAACACAAATACATGCGAGAGATGCAACCTACGGCCAAACTGGAGGCTGAGCTCTCTCAACATAGGACTGGCAAGACCAGTCAGGAGGAGAAGGTTACCACACACTATAGACCCAGTCTCACATATTACCATTACAACCTCAAATCATACACATAAACACACAAAGACATACTCAGCAGAGGCCACCAAAGCAGACACCCAAACAACCACCACCTCAGAACACAACACCTGCAACACATAGACCTCACAGTCAGAGTGTCAAACAGTCACAGCCCTTAAGGCCAAACACAATGCCAGACACACTAGTCATTGGTGACTCCATAGTCAGACACACTGACGTCCCGCTCACCAGACTGAGTAAGGAGAAGGTCACAGTAAGCTGCCTGTCGGGCGCTAGAATCCGCCACATAACGCAAGCACTCAGGTCTCTCAACAGCAGGTACAAATATGATTCAGTCATTGTCCACGCTGGTGTAAACGACCTGATCCTTGGACTACATGAAAAGAGACATTGAGGAGCTCTCTGATTATGTAGCCCAGACAGGTATGACCCTGACCTTGAGCAGTATCCTACCTTCACCAAGAATGATGCCACAATACAGAGATAAGATGATCAGCTTTAACAATTGGCTTAAACACTGGTGTCATTCAAAGGGGATCCAGTGTCTGTCTGCCTGGGATGACATGCTGGACACGCTGCGCTGCTTAAGGGACGGCTTGCACCTGTCACCCTGGGATTCGGATATTGGCAAAGGCTCTTGCCACCCCATAGTGCCTTTTTAGGCAAGGCTCAAATTCTAAACCTACCACCCTAGAACACAAAAAGGAAAAACTAAGGGTAATGCTGCTCAATGCCAGAAGTCTAAATCTCAAAATGCACGACTCGAGGCCCTTCTCAGTATGGAGAACATCGATGTCTGTGCTGTGACAGAAACCTGGTTCAAGGCTCCTGAGAGCACCCGGCGCTATCAGGTTTTACCTCATATCATGTCCGGCCCCAAAATCTGGACAATACCAAGAAAGGAGGGTATCCATATTCATCAAGGACACCCACACCTCAAGACTGTGATGCATCGGAGACCATCCAGGTGCAATTAACCATAGGCAAGACTGCTCTGCAAATTGTAGCATGTTACAGGCCACCTCACAAACTCAGGAACCTCACATGGCCTTCCTGAAAACACTAGAGGATAAATGTATCACCAAACACCATCATACTAGGTGACTTCAATTACCCTAATATAGACTGGGAACACTACTCAAGCCCATAGCCCAAAAGTTCCTGGAATTCATAAACTCAAATGCCATGGAACAACTAGTCACCATCCCCACAAGAGGAGATAACATACTTGATCTCATCATCACGAACATGGGAGCACAATGTTCAACACGGAGGTGTACCCTCACTGGTGAGATCAGACCACAAACTAATCTCGCTGGAGGTCCTCATCCCACCCCACCTGAAATAAAAAGACCACAGTAAAGAACTTCTCAAAGCCGACTTCACACTTCTAAAGACTAGTGTGGTCTCCTTTAAGGCCCGAGCGGGGCGGAAAACAGTACTCAAGCCGCTGAATCACTTACAAATGCCTTCTACCAGCACCTGCAGGACTGCATGGATAAGGCAATCCCAAGCAAAACAAAGACTCCTTGTACCAAAGGCAAGCATCCAGTCTGGTGGACCCCAGCCATAAACAAACTCTACAACAAAAGGAGGAAGCTACTACAAGATAGAGCAAAATCCTTAAAAGGTAAGACACCCTTGATCACTATAAGTAAAAACTAAGAGCTCTCATAAAATCATCCAAAGCAAATTTCGAGAGAAAATAGCTAAAGACTCAAAAGACAATCATAAGGCCTTCTTTAGCTATGTTAGAAACCTGGGAGGAAACTCCCAGATATGCTCAGAGCTAGTTCAAAATGATGTGAAGATTACTGATCCTACAGACATTGCCAACATACTGGCTGACAGGTTCAGTGCAAACTTCCCCCAAAAGGAGAGATATCTATACCAAACGATTGCAGCCCCCAAACATCTCCAGCCCAAGTGAGAACTGCTCTCTCCAAAGCAAAAACACAGCATCCATGGGACCTGATGGTGTCCCGGCTGTGTGCTCCATGAACTCAATGAGGAATTAAACCCACAGCTAGGACAGCTGTTTAATCAAAGTCTTACCTCTGGATGCACTGCAACTGTGGTACCACTTCACAAAGGCGGTGCCTCCACCGACCCTGGAAATTACGCTTGACAAGCCTTATCTGCAAAGCCATGGAGAGGATCATAATGGACCTCATAAATAAAGACATAGGAATTTGCAGACTTTGGATCCAACCCAGTTTGGCTTTGTCAAAGGCAGATCATGCCTTTTAAACTTGGTTGACTTTTGAAACAGTCACCAAAGCCATTGATGAGGGAAAGGCAGTCCATACAGCCTACCTCGATCTGGCTAAGGCCTTGATACAATACCCCATTCGGGTATCATTGAAAAACTCATCAGCTTAAATGTCAACCCATACATCACAAGATGGGTTGCAAACTGGTGAGTGACAGAACCCACAGGGTCAGAGCTGCTGGCGCCATGTCAGACTCAAAGCCTGTCACAAGTGGTGTCCCACAGGTCAGTCCTGGGCCCACTCTTGTTTGGCATCTACTTTTCAGTACAAGCAAACACAGGAGGGTTATGGCTGACAAAGTTTGCAGATGACTGCAAACTGGGCCATAGTAGAAAACACATCTGACACAGATATCCTTCAGAAGGGTCTCACAGAAACGGATAACTGGTGCCAGAGCCACCTAAAGTTAAATGCCAAAAATGCATAGTCATACCCTTGGGAAAAACAAGGTTACCCCTAGCTACCAAATAGGTGGCAATCCACTGAGCACAGAAGAAGTTATCAGGGACCTGGGGACCCAGGTTGATAGTAGTCTGTCATTCGACACCCATGTAGCTAAAGTAGTTAGGAAGACCTTCTACATTGCCCACCTTATCATGAAGGGATTCTCATCTAGATCAAGGAGGTCATAGTCTCCCTTTACTCATCACTCATCAGACCAATGATTGAGTACAATGCCCCATTCGAATGTATCTGACCCGACACTTGCAGCAGCTGGAGAGGCCACAAAAGTTCCTCACCAAAAGGATAAAGGGTCTCAAAAATCTGTCCTATGCTGCCCGACTGAAAGAACTCCAGCTCTATTCAGCGCACACACTTGCTCAGAGGTGACCTTTGCCTAACATACAAGGCCATGTCAAACCCAGATTTGATGAATATGCTTCACCTCAAAAATCTAGATCCATCAGAGCCACAAGGGGAGACTTAAACCTTGACACGGCTATTAATAGGACGTGCTGGAGGGATAGATTCATCACCCAAAGACTCCCTATGCTGTGGAACAAAATCCCGGTACATGTGAGGCAGAGCACCTCGCTGGCCTTGTTCAAGAGAAATCTTGACCAATGGATGGGAGATCGCAGATATACCCCAGGGATTACCTCAGTGTCACTGCTCGACAGAGGCACAGAAAAATAATGGGTATAGTTCCCCATACTAAAGGGGTGGCCTAAGCCACAAAACGATGGGCTAGGCTTGTAAATGCCCTCGGGCAGATAGCCTAGTATGAACCTATGAACCTATGAACCTATTCTGTTGGGCAAGTAGCTTGTGGTGTGAATATCCTTGGTGAATATGGACACTCCTCCACCTTTATTGTTTTGGTCCTGGTTTGGTGGCTGACAGGTGTGGTGAGAGCTGTACATGGTATTGCAGGGGTGCTCTCTGGATCCTTGGATCAGGTCTCTGTTACTGCACAGATATCGATGTTCTCCATTTTTAGGAGTGCCTAGTGACTGTGAATGGCCACAAAAATATTGATCCCTGCACACACACAGAGTTTCACAGTTGCCATGGCTGAGATTAAATCTCCTACCTAACTATTACATCACACTACAGCATTACACAGTTATAGGACACACCACAGAGGTTACTGGGCTCCTCCTTCCCCAAAGGTGTATTTCAAAGTGAATGACATCAGCAGCCCTTCCAAAGTAGGGCATTTGAAATTGTAGTGAGTGTGAATGGCCTCAAAAGCATTGATCCCTACACAGATAAACACAAACACGCAAAGTTCTACAGTTGTTAAGTCTGGGAATAGAACTCCTACCTAACTAAAACATCACACTGCAGTATTACTCAGTTATAGGACGTGGCATGGAGATTACTGGGCTTTTTCTTCCCCAAAGGTGTATTTCAAAGTGAATGACATAAGCAGCCCTGCCAAAGTAGGGCATTTGAAATTGTAGTGCATATGAATGGCCTCAGAAGCATTAATCCTTACACAGGCAAATACACATACAGACACACATTTGCCATATCTGGGATTAGAATTCCTACCTAACTAGTACATCACACTATAGCATTACACAGCTATAGCATGCACCATGGAGCTTATTGGGCTACTCTTTCCCCAAAGGTGCATTTCAAGGTAATGACATCAGCAGCCTTGCCATAGTAGGGCACTGGGGAGTGCAGTGTGTGTACATGGGCCATAACCCATTCATCTGGAAGAAGACACACAACACTCAGGCACATACAGGTTTATATTTCACAGGTACATGTATACAACTGCTAGATGACTACTGAGTTGTGCAGTCATGTTACACAATTATCACAAGCACCACAGACCCTATAGTGCTGAGGGATACCAGAGGCAAATGTCTACAGTGATTGACATTTGCACATCATGTGGTTTTAGCCAGTTATATGTGTGCTGAGTGGGACAAACCTCATAATGGGAGGTTCTTTGTCACTGTCTGTCACTCTCTTCCACACATCTATGTATATGTAATTTTGGCCTATTATAGTGTGTTGTCTTTGGATCTATGTGTGTATTCCTATTCAATGTATGTGCAAAGCATGACTGGTGTGTAATGAGGGGTGTGTGCACAAACATCTGTGACTGTCAGATATGTATAGCACATTGTTGTTGCCAGACATGGGCTTCATTTCTGTAAGTGTGGGAGCATGCCCAGTATGACCTTCTGTATTGAATGTATGAATTCATTCCAGGTAGGTTGTACTCCAGTGCAGGCTTTTGTGTTCTACACCTACAGTTAGCAACCTATTTATGTGGGATATCTGTAGATCAGTTGACAATATGGGGTCAAAAAGGGCAAAGAATAGTGGGTTACTGTAGATAATTGTGTCTGTGCTGCTTCTGCTACATGGTCTTGGTGTTAGCAGAGAAATTCAGACATATGTACTGTTTTACACTGTGATGTTTTATGTCATCAAGTACTGTCAGGTATACATATTTGCTTGCAGCAATGTCCTGGGTACACAGGGTGAATGCAGCTGTGTCCAGTATTGTGGTCTGCAGCCTACATATTCTTGTACAATCATGCCATTCTGGAGGGGAAGCTGCAGACACTTGCTGATGGGTCTGTGTAAATGGTTCAGCACCTTGGTAGAGTGGTGGCTTAGGATCCCATGCTTGTACATCCATCAACGTGACAGTATGGCCATAACCTGCTGTGTCCATACCTCCCAGCTGTGCAGATTCACACAGGTTACCCTGAGGCAGGGGTCATAATTCTGGACATTACCCCTTCACATTGTGGCTTACAAGCAGGTTTGTAGCCACCCATTTCTGTGTTTGCAGGCAAGGATAGTATATGTACATGGCTGAGTTTCAGACTTCACACACTCTATGCCGTCCATGCTCCTAACCCCCCCCCCATTATTCTATCCTCTTCCAAACATTATGCAAACATTATCTGATAAGTTCCCTGTAGTTATCACCTCATCCCAGCAGTAATTTGGTGTTGGTCCACAGTTCATGCAGTAGGACATGTTAGACATATTACTGAGATTTGTCCACATGGCCTTGCATTTGGGTTCTGTGGACTGTATTATGTTGTTATTTGGGAGTCCATGACATAACATACATTGGCAGTACAGGTGGGACACAGGGCATTGGCAGAGGACTCTAGGTCATTTGGTAGTGATGCAGGCCAGCTGTAGCAGGTTGTTGCATTGTGTCACTCCTACATTCCCAGACTGCAATACACTATATTCCCCTGGGGTGACAGGGTAGGTGTGCAAGGTGCTAATGCCAATACTTTCTGTCATTATTGATCTAGTGGTGTGGATGCTGGCAGGGTGCTGCTTACAGCTAGGTGCACACATGCATGGGACACCTCTTCTGCATGCTGAATTCTTTGGCTATTGCCATACACAGATGGGGTCATATTGTACTCATTCCCAACAGCAGGGATAAGACCAGAGAGGTACCTGTGGGTTATCGTGGGGTGAGCTGGGTGCAAGTGTGCTATGGACACTACTTGCATCTGACTCACACATATGAATGGGGCATTCCACTTATGCTGGCTTGTGCAGGGACATCAGTAGTGTCTCAATACTTCATACATGTTACCTTTGTGGTCTGGCAGTGTTTGGCCAGATGACATCGATATTCCATACTAAAAACCCAACTAATGTGCTGCTAACCTGTATGTACAATTCCAAAGGTGTGTCCATTTGACAATAACATATTATACACTGTCTGTCTGGGGTACTTCCACCTGTGTACTGTTTGTATGTCTGGGCCCACCTTCATGCCATGTCCATCTTTCAGATGGTGACAGATATTACTTCCAAACATTTACTATGGCTTACTGCTGGAATTTGTTTTGCGGGGATGCATTGTGTCTGGCATTGCAGTTGTGAGAACTTGGCCCTGTCATCAGCAGTACTGGCCTATGGCCACCAGAACAAACCTCACCATGCCTACATACTGACTACTCTCACACAATATAAAACACACACCAACCTAACACTCGCAGCCCTGCATATTGTACACATGTTACAGTCTATCCTGCTACTTTGGCCAGCTCTGGTGATCTGTGCTCCACTGTTATTATACCTACACATGCATGTTACTACATTCCTACATAGGATTGGGGTGGGCACTCCTGACTCTTGTACACATTTGCTTTGACTGAACTGGTATTTCAGGTACTCCATTTCATACTGTATTTTGACATATCATGCTGACTTGAGGCATATCAGTGTACTACAGGTCTTAGGTTTGATTGACCTTCATTTAATTTTCAGACTTCTTACCCTTTAGAACTAACATCTTACTGACTGACCTGTTGTAGTCTGTCTGTGTAGGTCTGGAGGAGGAATGTTCTCCATAGCCATCCATCAGAGGCTTTAGCACAGCCTTTGTTTGTATTTGTCTATGCCTGTCCTACTGCCTGAGACTGTTGGGTATGTGAGTCTCCCTGACTGGCATGTGTGTGCCCTATGGACACGCATTTGGCCCACCACATTTCCTGCAGTGATTTTTGTCACCTTGTCTAGTACTGGCTACTATGGTGACACCAGTATTTGTTACAGATTTCATGCTGCCACTATAGGTGTCAACTATCTTCTGGCATCTCATTCAGCCCCTCAATTCCCTTGCATGCTCATATCCAAACCATAGATACAAGTAACAAAACATACTACTCCATTCAGCAATTGATAGGGAGAGTGACTTACCTTGTGGCTGTGCCAGTATTGAGGATGGTGCTGGAGGGCTGACTATGTCGGATGCACATAGTACACTCCCTATACATGGTTAAGCACAGGTAGTATCATCTTTGGCATCCATTTTACTGTATGTGTGAGTCAGAGAGAGGGATCATTCCCTCGGTTCCTACCATATCAGTGCATGTGCTATGTGTTGCCTCTTTGCCATGGCCTGGGCATACTGGGCATGCCTCCTCCTGCCTACTGGGACATACTCAGATTGTTCCTCCTCTGAGTCACTCTGTGCCTGTGCAGGCCTTGGCAATGCTGGGGGGGGCTGTGTGGCCCGGCCATGTGCTGTTCCTGCTGCAGCTATTTCTGCAGGATCATATTGTGTAGCATGGCACATATGATGACAATTTGGGTACATGTAGCTGGAGAGTACTATAAGGCTCCACCGGATATGTCCAGGCATAGGAACCATGACTTGAGCATCCCAAACACATGCTCTATTATGATTCTGGTCTGTGTGTGTGCCTCATTATGGAGCTCTTGTTCGGGTGTGTGTGCATTTTTGATGGGTGTCATCAGCCATGGCTCCAGTGTGTAACCAGCATCCCCCACTAGGTGGGCATAAAGGATGTCCCCATTGGCAAATCTCTGGTATAGCTGTATCATATGCCAGATGTGGGAGTCGTGATAGCTTCCAGGGCAGCCAGCACACACATTCATTATAATGCCCTGGGAATCGCACATGACCTGGCAGTTGATGGAGGGGAAGCCCTTGCGGTTGATGTAGACCCTGCCCTGCTCACCGGGTGGTGCTTTGATGCATATGTGCATGCAGTCTATAGCACCCACTACCTCAGGGTATTCTGCTATTTGGTGGAAGAGATGCTTATTGCTGGTCAACGCCTCATGGCTGTTGTGGAAATATACTTGATCACCGGCATGTGCTGACATGACATCCAGGAACTGGTGGAGTACCCTGGATGCTGATGCCTGTGAGATCCCCATGATATCCCCAGTTGGCCTTTGGAAGGTACCTCTGGCTAGTATTCTTAGGCCTACACATACCTTAGTATCCACTGGGATGGGTTTCCCTCTGTTGGTTCTGTGTGTGAGGTGTGGCCGGCACAGTACAACAATTTGCTGTAGGAGGTCCCTGTCCACTCTATAGCACTCCACTATCTCCAGCTCATGTAGCCCCTTGTATGTTACCCTTGGTCTGTACACACTTCGCCTTCTTCTCACTATGGGTTGGTCGTCAGCATTCTCATCCTCACCACCCTCAGCCTCTTCCACATGTTGATTTATGATAGCTGCTGCAGCCCCTATCATTTTGTTGCTTTTGTTTGGTAAAATATTCCCGCTTTTGTACACCAGTGGTGTAGAGTTTGTGGGAAAAACCAGAGGGAAAGTTTTTTGTATAGTTTATAGTGGTGTGCTGGGCTGCTGCCTGTGTAATTGGCTGATTCTGATACATTTCACCTGCCAGCTATTCTAGTTCTCCTTGATTACCTTCCAACTGCTGTTTTCCCTTCCCATTGCTATCCTGTTTAAGCCCAGGGGCGCCCCGTGCAAACACACTGCTCAGATGTGCACAGAGCTGCTATTTCCTGGTTTACGTTTTTTTCCCTTTAAAACATGGTGTGCGGCGTGCACACCTGCTTAGGCAATACAGAGTGCTTGGCAACTTGAGACACACCCTCTTGCTTAGCTCTGCTAAGCTAAGGGCAAATCTGAGCCACAGGGCTCCAGAAAGCTTACAGTATGCCTAATACACCCTTCTATGATGTCAGCTAGCTCTTAGGCTTGCACCATGGTCTTCCTGCACCTACACGGTTGGGTGCAGGCTAGCCATGAGGGGGAATCTGGGATTCAGTATCATTCCCCTCATTTGCAAAGGATTGCCTGCTAATGCCTAGTTACAAGTCTGACACTGAGCCTTCCCCCTTAGCAACCACTGTTCACTGGCCATGTTGTCTTCTGCATGCCATTGAAGTATAATGACAAAATTGTGATTTTGGATAGAATGCTTATTTCAAGGTTTTTTTTTTTTTTTTTTGGGCTGATCCCATTTGCGCACTGCTGCCCTATGCTTAAATGGCTGAAATCAGCCAAAAAAAATAAAAGTTATTTTTTTTTATTTTTGCAACTGTTTTCCATGCCAATGGCCATATATTTGCCCATTGGCATGCCTTACATGTTATATTCACCCTTTATTTGGAGCTGTTATGGGTCCATTTTTGTAGTTTGCAGAAATGTACTTGGTTACTATCCGAGTACATTTCTGCAGATAACACTAGTCCTGCATGGCCGGCTTCCAGCTTCCTGGATCACAAATTCACCTCATTTGCATGGTTTTCACCTGCAAAAGGGGTAATTTGCATACAGGAGCTGTGTCCATGCAGGAATAGTGCAGGGGCGCTTGTACACGTCCTGGGAGCTTGTTCCTGGATCTCTTGGCGGTCATATTGCCTCCAGCAGCTCCTGCACTATTCCAGCACACCGTGCAGAGCTTGCTGAATCACGGGGTTAAAGTATTCTAATTATCTTAAGCTGCTTGAAGGATTACAGAAACACAACAAATAATCACTTGATGTCTGACCGCAGTTTAATAAAAGGTGTCCAGTCTGAGGATCCTTGCAGAAAATTGCCATGGACTAAGGAATGACCATTGTAACTGCTATAAGCTGACTGCTATAGAAAGTGAAAAGTTAAAGCCTGCCATCAGTAGCAGTACCTCAGAAGTAAAATTGGTCTCTAGCTATTTAAGAATATTAATTTTGTATTACTGCCTTTACTGCTACAGCTTCAAATAGGTCTAATGCTAATTTGGTCCCCCCTGAAAACCCTACCACAATATGCCACAGTGCAACACTTTAATACCACCTTCCCTAATATACTAGACAACCTAGCCCCCTGTAGATTAGCTACAATACAATATCACCACTCACCTTGGCTAACAAACAGTACCAAAGACCTACTAAAAGAAAGGGATAAGGCAAGGAAACACTGGTTAGCTAACAAAGGCAATGGCAATCTACTACTGTACAGACAAATTAGAAACAAAGCTAAATCCCAAATAAAAACTGACAAAAAAAAAACTATTACATCACTGCACAACAAAAACACCAACCCCCCCCCCCCAAAAGTCTGGGCCACTATAAATAAACTCCTGCAACCTGAAAATACTTCGACCACTAAACCACACCTCCCTTAACCAAGAGCATTGCATCACAATTCAATCCCGTCTTTATGAACTCAATACGGTCTCTTGTTAAAACAATCAAAACACCATTCCTATCATCCCAGCTACCAATAATGAAGCCATAAACCCCTTGACCTTTAAACCTGTCCCAACCCACACCATAAAGAAATGCCCAGTAAACTAAAACTCACCAGCCTAGTTGCAGAAAACCTCCCTTCAGAATTCCTTAAATCTGCCTCAGAAGTCATAACCTACCCCATTTCTATCCTAACCAACCACTATATCACTGAAAGCTATGTCCCTCTAATCTGAAAAATCTCCTACACCACTCATTTGCACAAAGGAGGCAATTCTACTGACCTCACAATTTACACCACCTATCTCCAAAATATTAGAAAAATGCATCTATTCCCAGCTCCTAAATCACCTTCTGTCCAACAACCTCCTATCACACACACAACATGGTTTTTGCCCCATCACAGCACCACACCCACCAACACAATAAATCAACACAGAAATCATAACAAATTTGTCTCTTCCATATTTCTAGTCTTCTCTAAGGCCTTTGGCACAGTTTCACACCAGAAACTTTTGTCAGAGCTAGCCACTTTAAATTTTAGCCATTCTTTCCTATCATGGTTCCATAGCTACCTAACCAAATGCCAGCAAGCCATAAGATGGCAACAGAAACTAGCATCTCTATTCCCTGTCCATACTAGGGCCCTACTCTTCGATATCTTTACTAAGCAACTGCACAAATCCACCCCCCTTGCCTCAGTCAACCAATATGTGGAGAACTCAACCCTCATATGTACTGCGCCTTCCCTCAAACAGCTGGAGGTTACCATACAACAATCTTTTCTTGAAGTAGAATCCTGGCTAACTAAAGCGAACCTCATAGTGAACCCAAAATAAGGCCAAACTGATGCTCTTTCTCTGCACAAAAACTCCCAACTCCCCATCCACCTTTCAGATACATTCCTCCAACAGCACTAGCATAACCCCCATTTTACAAACTAAATTATCAAGAGTTACAATCAATAACAAAGTGAAATTTGACCTATACCTATCTTAAATGATTAAAAAACACATATCAGACTTGGCTGTGTATACCACCTTAAGCCATTTCTTACTAACCAATCCAGACTTGGCATTGCCAGGACTCACCTGTTATCCACTATACTGTATGCCTCCCCATCCTCACCAACCTTAGCAAACTGACCTTACCAAACACAAGTCCTGCTACATCAAAACAGCAAAGTTTGTCACTAGCTCCACACATGGATCCACTGTGATGCTCTATGGCAACTAAAATAGCATTTCCCCCAACAATTAACCGATACTCAACTCACTCTCACCCATTGCCTAGTATACCAGCCAAACAGAACCCTAGCCTTACAACAAATACTCCAACCATATGTGAACACTCAACAACTCAGATCCTCACATAAAACACTCCTGCAAGTGTCCAAAAGTAACACCAAAGCCGGGGATGCCTTTTACTCCCAGAAACATTTCTAAAATCTGGAACACAGTTCCCCAACATATTTTAAACACTACCAACCCAATACTGTTCAAAAAACTGCTAAAAGACCACCTCTCTAGCATATGGATCTGCTCTTGTACTAGCCCAGGATAATTTGCAGCCACATGATTCTCCTTCTCCTACTTAAACCTCTCCCCCACCAGCCTAGCTTAACAGAGCTAACTGCACCAATCTGCTATAGAGTCTAAGGCAATAAAATTATTATCTTCGTAAATCCACAAAATCAATGTATCTATCTTCCTAAAATATATGTGCATAAATCCATTTATATGTAAATCCACACCTGCTTTCTAAAAAAAAAGGAATTTCTAATCTTCTTATATTGCTACTGTAGACTCTGTAACTGTGTCTGTGATATGATCCAGTAATTGTCAGTGGATATATGTAACCTTGTTTGTAACGTAATTATCAATGTATATTTCTATTTTGGAGCTTTTCACCCCGGGCCTCTGCTGAAAGTGGGCATCCACCCAGATGGACTATCCTGGTAAACAAATGTAAAATAAATAAATAAATAATAGTGGAACTTTTTTAGAACTGAAGGCTTTGAAGTGACAAAGGATATGGTAGCAAGAAGATGAGAGAACATCATGGAAGAACATGAGTGCTAGAGAAAGTGGTAGATAAATTAGACAAGTGAGAAATGTCAGATGATGAAAACAGGGGAAGAGAAAGCTTCAGAAGACTATGGAGTGAAAAGAGGCATAGGAGAAAAGTGCAGAGTGAATGACATGGTCAAAACTCTTCACAGAAATACAGAAAAATGAGGAAGGCCAATTTAAGGTAAATGGGAAACTCTGAGATACAGCTACAAATGTCAAAACAAGGAGAAGCGAGCCAAGATGGAAGGCAAGTAGCAAACCGCTATGATAAGCAATAATGTGAAGATTACACGAGTATACAACAGGCAGCAACAAAAGGGAAGCAGAGTGGAGTTGGACAGTAGGGACACTCAGACAGATCTGAGAATATGGATAGAGGTGACACAAAACAATGGAAGAGATTTGTAGAGACAGAGAAAGTACAGAAGGGATGAGGAAGAGATCAGGAGCAGCAGTAATATGGAGTAGCCACACTGACAGTGAATAGGCTAGGGTGATGAAAACAGAGGTCAACAGCTTCAGATAGGAATGGCTACAGGCATGGTGTGGGAGGTGAAAAGATGATATTCAGTATATGGGCAGAGAAGAGGGTTTTGTTGACAAGAGCAGCAGTCATCAATTGGATTAAAAGGATTGTTATTGGAAAATGAAAGGTAAAATTACATTGAAAGCATACTTAAGGCTTAAATTAAGTAAAATATGGTAGATGGGAGATGACCATGGTGACATTGAAGACAGAAGAGTGGAAACATTGTGGAATATGTAGGTACAAATATGATAGTCATCAAGGCCAGGGGCGGTGGCAGATAGATTCCAGGCTAGAGAGGTAAATATAATATTTTTACATATGTGGCATATGCCAGACATCAACATTTGTTGGAAAGAGAGGATTAGGAAATGTTAACCAGATTTGTCAGTGAACAAGAGATAATGGCCTGGGACTGACATGTGGATGGTGTAGACATGGCAGAAATACCAGCTCTGTGGAAGAAACAAGCTTCATTACTGCCAAGAAGCTTGCAAGAGCTGTTCAAGATATATCAATAATTTTACTTTTAAACTAAATTGAAGCAGAGAGATAGGAGAGACAGACAGACAGAGAAGAAGAGAGCACCAATGAAGCAGAAGATGGATCTAACTGCTCAGGTAGTCACTGTTAGACAGTACATAAACCACTAACCGAAAAGGGCATAGCAAAAAAAAAATAAAATGGTGGCTAGCCAAACACACATTGGGGCTAGGCTTATGCCCCCTAGCAGATAGCCTAGTATGAACCGATGAACCGATGAAATAGAAAAGAAAAGAAATGCAGGAAATAGCCGAGCAACAGAAAAGAATAATTACAGCATGGCTGGATAGTGTTTTTTGCAATCCATGGTGTCTGGGTTGGAGGGTGGGTTCATATCACCATACCACTGAGCATTACAAATCATAGCAATGGCCATCAAAAATCATACTAGAGGATTACTTCCTTATGTTTTCAAATTAAAATGATTCAAATAATATAGACCATGCAGTTAGTGATAAAGAATCCTTGCAGGGACTTGTATCATTTATTCAATACTTCCTATAGTCTTAAATGCAGCTGAAAACTTATTATTTTAAGAATAAAATTAACAAGACTAGGAGGAGCAAGAAAAAAAATCCATCAACATAAAGCATAGTTATATGCCTAAATCATAGACTTTGAGAGGTGAGTGTCAATTCATTTAAAGCAGTGATGCAGAAGAAAAGGTACATATTGCTATTTTCATGGAAATATGGGACAGTGACAGGAAGGGATGATACACTGAAGTACTAACTCTGGAATGAGAAAAAAGGGGAGAGTTGGAAGTAGATTAGCAACCTAAATAAAGTAGGGCATCAAATTAGAGGTCAGAGTGGAGAACAAGTATCACCCTCTGAAGGGGCAGGGGGCAGGTAAATGAGCAGACAGAGACATAAATTAAGGTAATCAGCCTGGTTGTTATGATATTGGAGGGGGAGAACAGCTGGGTTGATAACATGTGACATGCCCCAGACACTTCTAGAAAGTAAAATGAGAAACTAGAAGAGAAACTAAATCAGAGAGCTGATAATATTCAGCGTGGATCTGAATCTATTAGAAGAATAGTGGAAAATTTCAAACTCTATGCTAGATAAATAAAATAGAGTAGAAGGTGATTGAGGTTTTAAACCATGTAGTTTTAGCAGGGCTGACTATATCAAAAACAGTAGAGTTCTGGATGTGGTCCTAAGCAGAGTTGATAAGGTCATTGTTCTCAAGATGAAGACTCAGCTAGCCAACAGTGATCACGTCCATGTGTTTTAGGAGTATGATAGAAGAGTAAGAAAAAGTAAGAATACAAAAGCAAAGACTGTGGTGAGAAATTTTAAGGGAGGGGTCATGCCTTGTTGAAGACAGAAAAAAAATGAATCATCAGACTTTGGCAAAGTGAGGGCATACACAAGCTATGGGAATAGGTAACGGATAGCATACATA
>NC_056751.1:525493276-525595776 GCF_019279795.1 Protopterus annectens | reverse complement strand
TATCCACCTCCTTTAAGTCTTTTTTAGGCAATGCCATAATGACAAAACTACCAACATAGTGAAAAAGTCTACTAGCAACATTAAGGTGTTACTGCTCAATGCTCAGAGCCTAAACAAAAAACTCCACACCATTGATTCCCTCCTCACTCTGGAGAATGTAGTCATTTGTGCCATTACTGACACTTGGTTTAAAGCCAAGGCAGAGCAAGGCTCACAATTCTTACCTAAACTTAAATCCAAAACCAAGCATGACAAACTGTTAAAAACACAAAACCAAATGCAAGACATTGTAGAAACCAACACCATTTATTAACAAGAAATAAGCGCTTTTGTCTTATAAAATCCAAAAGACTTCATCAGATGCAAGGTGGTGATTTCTGCGATGCCTTGTATTTGGTTTTGTGTTTTTAACATTCTTACCTAAACCTACTAGAGGCACTCAGCATCCAATCGAACATCCTATTTATAGATGACTTTAACTAAGCCTCTATAGACTCAGAAATGTAGACTGCCTCAAACTCATAGGCACACTATTTTTTGGAGATTATTAACATAAACACCCTATAACAGAGGGTGCACACTCCCACCAGAGGATCAGATATACTGGATCTGGTACTCACCAAAATGGGAGGGTGTTGCTCCCCCTCTCCCATGTTAAATCTTCACTAGTGAGGTCAAATAACAAAGATGTCATAGAAGTAAAAATCAACCCAGAAAGTCCAGCTAAACTAGTATTACTTAGGAACTATTCAAAGGTAAACTACGTCCTATTAAGTGACATTTTGTCAAAATTCAAGGCTCCTCTAACCCCGAGACCACAGCTACCTATGCAGAATTATTCACAGAGTCTTCATACAAACATGAGAATAGCTGCATAGAATCTGACATATCTACCAGAAATAACTCAAAACAAACACTAAAAACAAATCTCGCTGGGGGAATCCACACCTTAACAGGGCATGTAATTAAAAAGAAAAGTCATGGACAAATTCAGGAAGTGCAACTTCTTTAAAGTTAAGTGTTCTCTTGTACAACTAAACAAGAAACTAAGAGATCTAATTAAGTCCAGCAAGTCCAAATATGAGTTCAGGATAGCCTTACAGGCTAAAGGCAATCACAAACTTGCTTTACTTATGCCTGGAAGCTTAGAGGTAATGCAGAGCATGTGGAAAACTTGTGGTGAATTGTACCATCTTCATTGATGAGACTGACATAGCAAATCTACTGGCTGATAAATTCAGTGCAAACTTCAACCCAACTCCCCCAGGTGAAATCCACTCAAACATACTTCCTCCGGCTATCAGCAGAGACCAGGTGCTAGCAGCACTCACTAAAGCCAAGAACACCACCTCCATGGGTCCTGGAAACATCTCTGGTTGCCTCCTGAACAGTCTAAAACATATCAGGATCACTTGGGGTACTCTTCAACTAAAGCATTGAAGTAGGTTATACATTCCAAGTGAATTGAAGACCACAACAGTCATTCCCATCCACAAGGCCAGACCATCAACTGACACAGGGAACTACAGACCTATCAGTCTAGCAAGCCTAATATGCAAAGCCATGGAATGAATTATCATGGAAATGATAAACAAGGACATTGGCAATCTACAAACACTGGACTCATCCCAGTCTGGCTTTGTTAAGAGAAGGTCATGCCTACTTAACCTGGTAGACTTTTCTGACAGTGTCACTAAGACAATGGATAAGGGTAAAACAGCACATACTGCATATCCTGACCTGGCTAAGGCATTCAATACAATACCACATTCAGGCATTGTTGATGAGTTCTTTGAGCTAGGCATAAATCATTAGATAACTTGCTGGCTTGCTGACTGAGTCACAGACAGGTCCCAAAAATTCAGGATTGGTGAGGCCACTTCCATAAAGACCAGTCACAAGCAGAGTATTCTAGAGATCTATGATGGGCTCACCGCTGTTTGGCATCTACTTCTTGGAAGTCAAGGATAATGTTCAGTGCTTCTGACTCATCAAGATCTCAGATGACTGCAAATTGGGAGTTATTATAGATTCCATCAAGACATCAATATTTGGCAAGTGGGTTTCACACAGACAATTGACTGGTGCCAAAGCCATGGCCTAAACCTCAATGCCAAAATATGCATTATAATGCCTTTTTGGAAAGTGTCAACCCAAGTTTATTAATCAATCAATAAAATGCCAAGAATCAACCCAGTAGAAGGGGATCGGGAAACATATGTAGAAAGCAATTTAGCCTTTGACCAGCACATAACTAAGATAATAAGAAAATCATTGTATGTCACCCAACTTATAGGCAAGGGTATGGTATCAAGGTCCAAGAAGTTACAGTACCTCTACTTGGCCCTTAGCAGACCTTTCATTAAACACGATCCCTTCTTTGGAATGTATCCAAGAAGACACATGCAACATTTGGAACGCTCTTAATGGTTTCTCACAAGGAGATTTCAGGGCATGAATACCCTGTCCTACAGTGATCAGCTAAAGGCTCTGTCTCTGTATTTATTCTCCAACAGGTTGCTGAGATGGGATCTTTTCCTATGTTATAGGGCTTCCTCAGACCCAGCCCTGAGTGATCTGTTGCACATGTGCAAAACAAACAGCATCACAAGCACTAGCTCCAGGAATCCGGACTTCATTTGAGACATAAACAGAATATGCTGGAGCGACAGATATTTGTCCCAAAGGATCCCCAGTTTCCCACTCATGTAAAACAGAGTTCATCCATGATCCTATTCAAATAAAACCATGACAATTGGATGGGAAACCATAAATTTACCTCAGTCTGATCCCCTTGTACCTTATAAACAGAAGCTGGCAATAAGAAAAGTATTATCACAATTAACAGTCTCCCACAAATTTTTAATGCCCCCATACTAACATGGCCCTCATATAGACCACCATAATACTTGAGACTCAAATCGCTTGGGATGCACAGCTATGTTTGTAAGGACCCTAGTGATCATTAGCCTAGTAGCAACATATGAACCTTTGAACTTATTCTGCTGTTTCATTAGTTATAAGCCCAATGCAAGCACGTAGTTTTTTTTTTATAAAATTTATTTTACAGTAATACAGTTAGTATTGTCAAGTCAGAAGATGAAAGAAAAAATAAAATTTCTTGGAAAAAAAGGCCTCACATGGTAAATAAAAATCTTCATAAAATGTGTCAGTCACATAAAACAGATAACACAGATTATATACAGGAAACCTCCACAAATAATCCATTCATAGTAGCAAAGAATCAGACCACTATCTACATTTCAGAAGAGGGTATATACTGTACTAAAAAACTGCCAAAGTGTTTTAGTTAAATGAGTTGAATGGAACAGCGCAGTAAAATGCCATCTTGCTGCTTTTTAATATTAGTAGTTTAAAATAATTAGCAGCATTAAGGTTATCAAAGAGTGGATACGTTTCACATTTTGAAGTTGTAATTGAATGGAAGTCATCCAGTTCCCATCCTGAAATTCATTCTGTCAACTGATACATGCCTATTAGTTTCTTACTATAGTCTTCGAAAGTCTCTAGTACTATAAGTGAACATTAGAGGTATGAGAGTGGATGTTTTCTGAGGAAGAAGCTGTTCGCAGGATAGTTAATTAATATTTGCACCCTGAAAGTTTACAACTCCCCAACAAAAGTTTAGCAAAATATTAACCTGATTGGAATCAATACAGTGTTATTTTGACTGATGTGCTTTTTCTCATGAAGATGACAGTAGTATAGCTGCTTTGTATGTATATAGTCCGTAGCTAAAATAGTTCTGCAGTAAAAGACATGTCCTGGCAATGGTATTTCTGTTAAACAAAAAAAAACTCAGGTGATCAAATTGTACTCCAGCCATGTTGTTTCAACCGCTATATTTCTCCTGCTCTCATGCAAGCACTTTTAGCCCACATTTTCAAACTGGAATTAGCTGACTTATGCAGATACAACAGTAGCTTAATTTGTGATGAGAACAAAAGAATTTATTTAAAGTTTATGTTTATGAATAGTTTGCTTTATTATTTATATTAATTTTAAATTTGATAGTGCCCATGTTCAAGAAGTCCAAATCCAAAAGAAATATGAGATCGGCCATAATCAGTTTCTTTTATTTTATTTTATTCATTTGTTAACCAGGGTAGAGAACTGATCATCATGGATCATTTTGATGCTCGGCTGAGGATTTACAAAAAAAAAAAATGCAGGCATCTACAGAAAACAAACAATCTAAGAAACACAATCATTAACATCGGTGCAAGATAGGGTTAACTGTTAAATGTAACCTCAAGCAGGTTCCACAGTTCACTAAAGTAATGCTGCAACTGTCTGTGAGGTATGCTGCATGTTGCGATTCAGGTATTACTACGTCTTGCACATTGTTCAGCTCAGGAAAAATTTACCAACACAAGAGTTAATATCCTGTAGAGGTGTAATTTATTATACTGTATTACCTGTGTATGTGTGGCAGCAGTACATAGTACACACGCAATACAATGCGATGTTTACATAGGTACAAATGCTTTCCACACCAGTCACATAAAATAATTTGAAACAGTACATGCAGCAGTTGTTCTCACAATATAATGATGTCAAACACTCTTGTGTTGTGATTATTTCTCCTAGGAGTTAACTGGCATGAGTTGTCTTACTATCACACTTTTAATCATGTACATGCACTGCCATGCATGAATAGACACACAACAGTTGTTAATGGACTGCCTCCACATATTTTGTGTCTTCTAAGATTTCCATGTTAGTATTTTTTCCCTGACATGCCTCTCACTCCCCATATACATACATCTTATTGGTTAAATATATTACAAATCTGTAAGAATTCTTAGTGGAGCGTAATGTGACAGTTCTGATTCTGTGGAATATCCCTTGTGGGATGCTTAATTATTTGGATCTGTTCTTTTTCTCACTTCCTAACATTTACAACATGCACGTTACTGCCACAACTGTTAATCGCTCCATTGTCAGTACTTACATGGACAGTATGTCCAGGTATTACTTAATTTTCTCAATTTCTCCAAATGTTTATGCATGTGTTCCTTTATTATTCCTGCATTGGTAGTTTGATACATATCATGTATGGGAAGCTATAAACTGTTGTTACTTGCACTTCTTTTCAAATAATAAATGTGTCATTCTGGACATTTACTGACACTGTTGTCTTTCTTAATGTAGATGCCAATACCAGTGAAGTTCCCATATATCCGTTACTGCACTCAGAGTATTATACAGATATAGCAACCTTCTCCTTGTACCTTGTCTTGCTAGTCATCTGTTTGCTTTTATGTATTTCTAGCTGACTTCTCTGTTGTTATGCCATGCTTGTGCACTCACTTACAGATCTCATGTCATTTATGTTCTTTTGTTCACATTGTATATCCAAACCCTTCCTTACCTCAGCATGGCTTCAAGTCTGTATTATGGAATTGAGGTGGGGCAGCTTTTTATGTAGAGTAGCTCAGAGTGTAGGAAATGTGATCATCAGTGCTGCTCATTGTGCATAGTTGGCTGATTGTGTTAGCTCCAGTGCGACATGTACACAATGTTAATGAATCCCAGAGAAAATCTACTTGTTTTAATACTGTCTGTAAAACAAACTACATAAGACCTCTTGGCAAAGCTGGGTGCCAACATTCAACAACTATACAATTGTTTTTTAATGTAGTAACCAAAACGTGATTAAAAGCATTATTTATTACATATAGCTACAGATGATGTATGACAGCTCGATTAGGTAAAATTCATGTGAACGACTGTCAATGTCAGCATAAGTTATATAAATATTTTAATTAAGGAACAATTGTGAGTCTACTATGGTGTACTTGAGAAATATACTGGATAAAACACACACACACACTCACACCTACCCACACAAGCACACACACTTATGCATGCGCATGCACGTGTGTGCGCGCACGCACACACACACACACACACACACACACACACACACACACACACACACACACACACACACACACTGTGCATGCACACACACACACACACACACACACACACACACACACACACACACACACACACACACACACATATCTACTGATACAGATCTCAGAGTTAAACTTTAGTTACCACATTAATTCCTTATATTAGTTTTCCCAATCAAACTCCAAGTATTTCATCATGTGAATGGTTACATTATTAACTAATTATTCTATATTTTATTATGGTGATTTTTTTTTTTTGCAAAAATGTAAGTTGCCTGTTCTGGGTCTGTGAAAATGGTTGCGAGCAATTTTATGGAGACTCCAAGCAGCTCTAGTAATGAATACATTTCTAGTGAAGAGCACATCACTAATTAACATCAGTCATTCCCCTGATCTGTCTGTAAGTGTGTTGTCCATGCTGATGTCCCCCCTCCCCCGGAAAAATCTTAGTAGCATAGTCATGTATGAATCAGAAAGGCTTAATCAGATGCAGAAACTTATAGAGGTGAGGCATGTGCATTACAATAGCTCTTTCAGAATCCCAGGGATGGTTATACAAACCTAAGACTATCAATGCTGCTATCTAAAAACAGATTAATAACCCGGTCTGTAAATATCACAGAAAGACAAAATCAAACAATGAACATTTTCCTACCAAATAGAAAGTATGTAGTCTACAAAAAAGTGAATCCTTTTGTAAAACTATGTCAGTGTTCAAACTATAATGCCATGATATATGAAATAATTAAGAAATATAATTTCAGAATTAACCTAAAGAAAGTGACAGTAACAGTATATGCTTGCATATCTATATAATTTATGGAACTGACAGTATCCAACCAAAAAAATACTGGTGCCACAAAGTAACAAACAAGAGAAACAGTATCATCAAACCAGAACACACATACACACACACACACACACACACACACACACACACACACACACACACACACACACACACACACACGCACACGCACAGGCACACACACACACACACACACACACACACACACACACACACACACACACACACACACACACACACACACACACACACACACACACAGACACACACACACACACACACACACACACACACACACACACACACACACACACACACACACACACACACACACACACACACACACACACACACACACACACACACTCACAAACACATCAACGTTCTTTAAACTTTCCTTGAAGACATGTTAATAAAATGAATTTAAAATTGTGGTACATACATTGGCTGCCAACTGGCTCACTGACAGAACCCACACTGTAAAAGTTGCAGACTCCAAATCTGACTTTAAACCAGTGATAAGTGGAGTATCACAGGGTTCAGTCCGGGGACCTCTCCTGTTTGGTATCTACTTTTCTGAAGTACAGGCTAACACAGAAGGCCTCTGGCTAATGAAGTTCGCAGATGGCTGCAAACTAGGAGCCATAGTCGAGTCCCCAAATGATGTGGACATCCTACAGAAGGGCCTCACTGAGACAGATGCCTGGTGTCAGAGGCATGGCCTAACGTTCAATGCCAAAAAGTGCATTGTCATCCCCTTTGGTAAAAACTCTGTACCCATGAACTACCACATAGATGGCAGCCTACTTAATGCCGAATGTGTGATAAGAGACCATGGGGCCCAGGTGAACAGTAGTCTCTCCTTTGATAATCACATCACCACAGTAGTCAGGAAATCCTTCTATGTGGCACACCTCATCACAAAAGGGTTCTCATCCAGGAAAAAAGAGGTCATTGTTCCCCTCTACTTGGCACTCATTAGACCCATTATAGAGTACAACGCCCCTTTTGGAATGTACCTCACAAGACATCTGCAGCAGTTGGAAAGGCCACAGAATTACCTCACAAAGAGGATTACTGGCCTCAAACAGATGCCCTACACTGACCGTTTCAAAAAAAATCCTAGCTTTACTCTGTAGCATATCGCCTACTACAAGGAGATCTCTGCCTAACATATAAAGCTATGTCAAACCCAGAGCTGTTGGACATGTTACACCTAAAGAAATTCCAATCTCTCCGAGCTACACGCTCTAGGGACCTAAACCTTGTCACCACAATAAACAGGAAATGCTGGAGTGATAGATTCCTGTCCCAGAGACTTCCCATACTCTGGAACAAGCTACCCATCAATGTCAAGCAAAGTTCCTCATTAGTACTCTTCAAGAAAAATCTTGGTGAGTTGATGGGAAATAGGAAATACACCCCGGGGATCACTTCTGTGGCTCTGCTCGACAGGGGCACAGGAAATTAACGTTATTGGGTGGCATAAGCCAGGGAACCTTGTTGGCTAGGCTTACTTAGGCCTTTGGGCCAATAGCCTAGTACCTACCTATGAACATACCTTACCTCAGCGTCCTTGGCAGTGAAATATTCCAGACAGGGTGGTGGTGGATGTAACTGTCAAATCAAAATGCCTATTTGAAGATTCTAAATGTCATCCTCTCCAAACATCCTGTTCACTTTATCTTAATTCTGTGTTTGAAATTAAAGAAGTTGTAAAGTAAATGCATTCTCTACTCATCACTTTTGGTGGAACAGATTTTTTCAGCCCCCCTCCCCATGATGGAAGGAAACAGATGACTATTAAGGTTTTGCAATCTCCAAAACCAGTAAAATCTGACTGCATTCAAAAGTCTTGTATTTCATGAAAGGTGCAAATCATCTTTGCTCTTGATGTACATTAGTAATGAATACTTGTAAAAAAAAACAGTGGCTGACATTAGTATAAAATAGGCATATGTGCAGTCATTGCAACAGATCACAATACCCAACACATTTCAAAGAATCTTTGCAGACCCAGCAAATAAGTAATTGCACTACTGAAATGTGTATAATTATGATAGTAAATGAAGTGTTAAACTATCAAAAGAGCAATGAAATAAATGGAAAAATTAAATAATAAATCCCAAAGAGAAAAAGTAAAATAATACTAAACTCTAATTGAAAGAAGACAGACTGATGCTTCTCTTCACTAAACAAATGTATATCGATAAGGGGGTTGATGTAACACAACATAGTCCCAGGTTTTCTTCTCAAGGGCTACTGTATGTGTTCTTGAGAAATAACATCTTGAAGCTCACTTGATAATTTCTGATAGGGCAAAACAAGTGATTAAATGAGGAAGCTGTATGCTGCTTTGGGTAGTTTCTCCCTTGACCATATTTGTACAATCTGTGCAGTTAGCATATATACGTTTGGAGATCTGTTGATTCAAGGAGGCTTGGCCCCTCACAAAACACATTTATTTTAAGCTGCTGTTTTTTGTTTTATGAAATCAGCAATTGTTGAGGGTTTTACCATTGCGAACTTTACATATAACAGCCTGGGTCATGATCCTCCATAGTACAAACCTTCTTAGGAAATAGAAAATAAGTGATAGAACAGACCTATTATGCATGGCCTCTTTACTTCTCATAGGTTTATAGGTTCATAGAAGGTTACTAAGCTAATGGCCCTAGAGCAACTTACAAGCCTAGCCATTGTTATCCATAGTAGCCCCAATTGTTGGTGGTTAGGTAAGTAAAGTTTGCAGATGTAAGGGTCTATGGTAGTTAATACCAACTTCTTCTATCCAGGAGGAAATAGGCACCACCCCAAGAGTGAATTTGCGGTGACCCATCCATTGATCTAGGTTGCATTTGAAGAGGGTCAAGGAGGGGCTCTGTTTCGCATAAATTGGAAGCTTGTTTCAGAGAAGTGGCAGTCTCTGGGAGATGTATCTATCTCTCCAGCATGGCCTGTTCATGTCAGAGTCTAGGTTTAGATCCCTGGAACAGGTGACCCTCATGCATTTTGATTTACAAATGTGTAGCATTTCCATCTGGGCTGGGTCAGAGATTGTCTTGTAAGCCAGACACAGGTCACTCCTTAGCAACCTGTAGGAGACAGAATACAGTGACAGGGATTTCAGTCTTTCTGCATAAGACTTGTTTTGTGTACCCTGCAATTTCTTGGTGGGAAACCTCTGTGGTCTCTCCAGTTGTTGCAGGTTTCTGGTTAGGTACATGAAAAGGGGAGCATTGTACTCAATTACTGGTCTGATGGGGGTCGAATATAACGGAATTATAACATCCTTAGATCTAGATGTGATGCATTTACTTATAAGCTGTGCCACATAGAAGGATTTCCTTACTACTGTGGATATGTGGTGGATTTTCTTATTACTGTGGATACATGGTGGTCAAAGTTCAGTTTGCTATCAACATGCATACACAGACAAAGTACCACTGGGTCTACACTTAGGGGGGGGGGTGCTGTCTATAATGTAATTAGTAGGGATATCAGCTTTCCAAAAGGGAATAATAATGCATTTTTTTTTTGCATTTAGCTTTAATCCTTGGCTTTGGCACCAGTCATTTGTCTGTGTTAACCTTGTCTGCAATATATTAACATCAATGAGGGACTCAGTGATTTCTCCCAATTTGCAATCATCAGTGAACTTGTCAGCCACAGGCTGTCCAATTTTGCCTAGATGCGTACAAATAAATTTTGAATAGTAAAAGACCCAGCACAGAACCCTGTGTACGCCACTGGAAATTGGTCTTTTGCTAGAGGTGAAGTCACCCACTTTGACAGTATATATCCTTTCAGTGATCCAGTTGGCCAACCATCTGGTAATGTAGGGGTTAATTCCCAAATGGAAGAATTTCTCTATAATACCTGAGTTGGAGATTGTGCCAAATGCCTTGGCTAAATCAAGATAGGTGTTATGCACTGCCTTTCCCTCATCCAGGGCCTTGGTGACTTTCTTGAAGAAGTCAACCATGTTTAACAGGCATGATCTACCTTTAACAAATTTGAAATGGGTTGGGTCCAGAGTTTGGAGATTACCAATGTCCTTATTAATAAGGTCCATAATGATTCTTTCCATGGCCTTGCAGATGAGGCTAGTCAAGCTTATGGGCCATAATTCCCACGGTCAGTTGATGGCCACCCTTTGTGCAGAGAGATTAGTGTTGCTGTCCTCCATTCTGCCAGAACATGGCTAGTTCACAGGCTGTAGTTAAACGGGGATCCAAGTGGGTCTGTTAGGTCATGTTACAGTTGTTTAAAAAAGTAACTTGGGATGTTGTCTGGTCCCACTGATGCCATGTTTTTGGTCTTGGAAAATGGCGGGATGACCTGCTCTCTGGAGATGATAGGCTGAGGAATGGTGGCAGATATACTTTGGCTGATGTCTGGAGGGGAGAGGGGGCTGAAGTTTGCTCCGAATCTATCAGCTAGCAGGTTGGCTATTATTTCCAGCTGAGTATGGGTGATCCACAAACAGTTCAGTGCATAGCTAGGTATTTCCTTTTAGATTTTGGACATAGTTAAAGAATGCCTTGTGATTATCCTTAGCTACGAAGGCTACTTTTGCTTTGTAACTAGCTTTGGAGGACTTAGATTCAAATTTGTTTATTTAAGCTAGAGAAGGACTTCTTCCTCTGTGGAGCCAGTTCCTTCTTTTTCTTGGACATTATTTTCTTTCTTTAGTTATATAGTTTGTTTATACTAGGGGTCCACCGGGGTGGGCTTCTTTGACAAAACCTGTTTTTAGTCCAGTCAGGTACAGTCGATTCTATATAACTGCTTAAGTTGTTATACAAGGTATTGGTGTACACCTCTGCATAGGACTCCATGTTGTCTGCACACGAGGCAGCTTTGAAACTTCTTATACCGTCACTTAGTAGGAGGTAGTTTATCTTTAAAAAATTCTTAAGTATTTTTGAGCTTGATGGGATTTCTAGTCTTATAATTACACTGAACAAGACTGATTTATGGTCCAACCTTATCAGGGAGGACATCACATGGGGGTGTGTGCAATGTTATCCCATATTAGTAAGTACTATTTCCAGCATATTTGAGCCTCTTGTGGGTGTGCTGACTAGCCGTTCCGGATCATCTGCACTGACAAAGTCCCAGAACATCTGAGCCAGCATATTTGTGGTCATGTATGTTTCCCAATCAAGGGTGGGATAATTAAAATCACCCATGAGTAAAGAGATGGGCTGCATGGCAAGTGCCTCCAGTAAGTCCAGGTATGGGGTATGCTTTTCCTGTTTCATGGTGGGGGATCTATAGTTAGCTATTATGTGGTGGGGGCTTTGCCAATAGTTAATTGGACATGGAGTAGTTCAAGAGAGTCATACTGTTTAACCAGTCTCAAGGTGTACATATCCTTAATGAAGATGGATACACCTCCTCCTGTTGTTCTTTTAAGCTCAGTTTATGGTCTGAATGCATGGATAACATTGTATTCCTGTGCAGATGGGTTATTTCCACACATTTGAACCATGTCTCCATGACTGCACAGACATCAGCAACTTCCAAAATGAGGAGTGCTTCCAGGAAATACAGTTTCTTGTTTAGACTCCTAGCATTAAGCAGCAGTACTTTAAGTTTATCTAGAGAAGATTTTGTTATGTTGGGAGGTTGGTTATTTTGACACTGCCTAAAAAAAGGCACCATAGGGGTGGCTAATGCATTTGTTAGTATCCAAAAGCCTAGAGAAGACAGGTGCAGACCATCTCTGGCAAAGCAGAGTGGCCTGTTGACCATGTCTTCCCATGCTGACACATATTGTATCCCCTTGGATTGATGCCAGAAGTAAGCCAGTTGTTAAAGTTATTGTTTGTTTGTATTGTGGTATCATCCTTGTAGAAGGTGGAATGCTGCTTAAGGCTAGACCTATACCTTCCTGTGACTCACAGTCTGAGAGCTCAGTAATGTCTCTCTTCATATAGACCAGTGAGGTACATCTCAAGTTATTCACCCCCACATGGACTATGATGGAGTCATACAAGTACTTGTGGTTGAGTGACTTGAACATTTGAGTGACTTGACAGATCCTGGCACCTGACAGGCAGCTAATAGTAACCTGCTCCTTATCCTCCCTGGAGAGGGGAACATCCATGTGTCTCACAATGGGGTCCCCTATGAGCAATACATTAGGTTTTGTGGCATTACACCTTATTTTATTTGTTGAGACACTGTTGTGTTTGTTAGTATGTGGTATGGTTGCTTTTGCATTGTCATGTGTGTACGTGCTTTTCATTTGAGAGACCTCTGATCTTTTGGTAAGTTACTAGTGAGTACCTCCGCATTTGTGCGTTTATGTGTCATATCCTTATTTAGTGTGGGAAGTGTGTGAGGGCTGACAACCTATTTGGCATTCAATTTGTCCTTATATGAGAGTCTTGCCTCCAATTTCATAGGGTTCCTATTACGAGAGCAAAGATTCCTTTAAGTGAATACAAAGACATCGACCCGTATTAAGCGAAGTACGTAAACCACAAAAGCTCTAAACTGTGAAGTTCGAAATGTCGATTTGTTTTGGTTAACCCATCTGCGGTATAGCTCAGTAAGGTAAGTGTGCGATAGATAGGAATTTAGTGTTAGGATTTGGGTTACGGAAAGTGCATAGATAGGTAATGTATGTAAGAGTTAGTGTAGTGTTAGAAGCAGGAGTTTTTAAATGTATGTATGTGTTTTATTTATTTTGTTTGGGTGTATGTGTGTAGGGGAAGTGTGCAGTAGTTATGAACCTTTTGGTTAGGGAGGGGTTAAGGATAGTGCATAGTTAGTTGTGTATGTGGGGTTTAGTATAGTGTTGGAGGTAGGTTTTTTTAAATGTATGTTTGTGTTTTATTTATTTTGTTTGGATGTATGTGTGTAGAGGAAGTTTGTGGTAGTTACGGACCTTAGGGTTAGGGAGGGGTTAAGGAGAGTGCATATATAGCTGTGTTTGTGGGGTTTAGTGTAGTGTTGGAGGTAGGGTTTTGGTGCTTTAGTTTAGGTTAGAAGTGGGGTTTGGTTAGTGTATGTATATGGTTTATTTATTTTGTTTGGGTAGATAGTATGTAGCGTGTGGTGGGGTTGGATGAGTATGAAAGTTTGATATTTTTTTTCGTGGTTTAGCGCGTTCGGGATTTTTGTGGTTCGCGGTATAGGGGTCGATGTTTTGGTATTCATGCATAGGGTTTTTTGCTTTGGTAATATAGACCCAATTTCATAGTGTACCTACATCTATCACATAAAGTATTTGTTTGGTTCAGGAGTAAGTGGTTGTTAGTATAAACGAGACAATTGCTACATTACCTCTGGATGCCCATGTCTATCAGGCTGGACAGACTGATGATGGGAAGCTCTCCATCCATGATAGTAGGCTCTTACTGTATGTTTTATTAGGGAAAGTAATGGGTTCATTTGATAGGAGTGTTCTGATAGCACTGAGACTACAAGAGGGACCTATACTTTGTGTATGCTAAGGTTGATCAATAAAGCAACGCTGCTCAGTGCTTAACTGAGTTGATCTTAGAGCAGCAGTAAAGCTTGTAAGGGTTTCACTGACAGATATTCAGGGAAAAACTGAGCTTATAGGCTTTTGCATCTATACAGGGCACTGCTAAACACTGTTGCTCGAAGAGCAGCACTGTGCAAACATGAGGCTTAAATATGAGCAAAGAGAAACAAGTATTAATCTAACTACCAGTCAGGAAAGTACACAATAAGCTTTCCACCAGCAATCCCAACTCAAACAGGTTAGATCACTTCTGCCACAAGGGTGCAGAAAAATACCTTCTTAATGTAGAATAGCTGATTTGGAGCACATGTGTAACAAGACCACACAAACTACCTACAACAGCCTTACAACTAGTAGATACAATGTAATACAATGCAATTAACAACTTAAAGCAGCAGGAGACAGTACAGTTTTTTGAGACTGCCAAAGTACAGTCACAATATATAAGAAGATTCAGTTTTCATACAGAATATGCCAGCCTTATAAAACTGACTCATGAATAATCAACACTAATGTCTGCTTCAGTCTTATTGTTGGATCTACGTCCTTCCATACTTATTCAGATTAATTTATATTTAATAGCAACTGAGATCTGAACTGTCATTTTTTGTTTTTCTTATGTTCAAAATAATTGTTGTGTCTAATAAACTCCATTTAGTTCATAGTGTGTTGATTTCTGAAATAATATATACTTCTGCTATGCAACAAAGCATCCCTCGTTGCTGGGCACATACACATTTTAAAGCAAGAACAAGAATAAGTATCCTCCAATGCACAGTTAAGGTTATGTACAATGATTTTTATTTTGAAAGGTTAGCTATTATAATTTGGCAATGAAAGTCATAGAGTATGCCTTGCAACTGGAAGGGAAAAACAAACAAGGGAAACATCTAGTCAGAACTAATAAAGGCAATATGCACTGTAGGCTATCCAGTCTCCCACAGCTGTCTACTCTTCTTACATATAAGCAGAATTCAGCTGATGTAATCTAATGGGCTACAGCGTATGGCAGACACAGCAGGATAAGTCTTATATTTGTTAATGGATCTCTTATGACGACTGCAGCTTTTAGATTGTGCCCATTGTTCATTTCCAGAAAACTGCAGAAATATTCCTGCAGGAAGTAAATCATATTGAAGATTAGGAACTGATTTCTTGTGGTGCGTATTTTAATTCCAGCTGATGTGTCATTGACTTATAGCATAAAAAAGGCATTCTAGCATGAAAAGACAGCAGCAGTAATAAGGACAGCGATAATGTTATTGACTCTTCAGGACAGAAGCGCTTAAGAAAAATCATATCTGAGATCAAATTTATGAAGAGAACAATAAATGGCATACAGAATTCTGCAATGGAGCTAATAGAGCTCATCATCTATAAAAAGGCACCATTTCATTTATCTGCACTTAACATATATTATGATGAAAACTAATTTGAATGTCTAAAAAAGGATAAATCTTCATACGAATGTCTTGTTTTTAGACTGAGGATGAACTTACCTAATCAGTAACTATTTACTAGTTAGGATTTCTATCCCAGTGTTATTGTCTCTCAAGCTTTCTGTCTATCCAGTTATCTAGTTATCATCTATATCAATCAAGCTACCTAATCTATGTCTGGCAATTGGCATCTTGAAGATATACATTAAACCAAGTTAAGTTATTTCCAAGCAAACACCAAAGGAGAAAAACTAAGAAAAATAGCATAGTGCATCACTGCAAATTAATGCTTATAAACAGAGTGCTTGACAATACAAAAAGCTAGCATCACTTAAATGCATTAATCCTGGAAAAATACAAATGCTGCAGAATACCGAAACTAAATTGTGATTGGAATGTACTCAGGAAATAATGCACCCTCACATGTATGAGGGCAAATCTTAACTACAAAGTTAACAGTGGGGTAAGGGAAAATCTGCACTATCAAATACACAATGGCTCAGCAAAATTTATGGATTGCACATAATGTGCCGCAGTGATCTTATCAAAACATGAGAGCTTGTAAAGCATTCTCCTAATATGCACACCATACAGGTGCATATCACAAAACAGGAGCTTACAAAGTACTCACCTAAAATGCATACCATGCAAATATTTATCAACTGCATAATCAATCCTAAAGCACACACCTTATATGTAGATGACAAACACACACACACACACACACACACACACACACACACACACATGTATATATATATATATATATATATATATATATATATATATATATATATATAAGCCTTGTAATTTGAAGTTCCCATATTGTTCAATCACAACTCTTATTTTTGATAATTCTACTTCAATAAGTTGTCAGACACCTTCATTAAACAGCATGCAATCAATCAGAAATAAATCAGAAACATTATACTGCCAGAACTTTATTGTCTTTTATCAGCTGCAGATAAATAAATGGTAGTCAAAGAAAGCTAACAGCTGCAGAGCTCTGCACTGCTGAATGACTTAACAATTGTTTGCTTGGCCTTGTAATACGAGATGAGAATACAGCAATCCTGAAATAGAAGCAAAGCAGTGGTTCATCCGAACCCGAGCGTTGTCAAGATATTTAAGAAGCTTGACAGTATGAGAAGGTAGGATGATGGAAAATACAATATGCAAAATGCTAGGCTTTTTTGTTCTTTACTGCTATTTAGGGTAAATGAAATTATGGATAACATTAGTAAAAAGCCAATACTTCCACTGTGAGAAAAGCTCAATGAAGAAAATGCATTCCTTACTAGAGGTAGCTGGTCACAAACATGCAGTTCTCTACTGACAGAAGTGAGAATGAAACAATGTATTGCTCAGAGAACAGGAATAGATCCTAGTGAACAGACAGGGAGAAATGAAATACAAGCAGTTTTAATCTGTAACTAATTGTTTGAATATTTGTTGCCTGTAGACTCCTTCTTGGACTGCAGTATAACTTCTGTTTTATTAAGCTTGAGGAATGTTTAAAATGCTGCTTCTACAGCTTCTGCAATGGAGCTTTTAGTTAACCAGAATAGTGGTCCCAGGTCATCCCTGTAAAAGCACTTGTACCTAGTGTGTTTAGCTAGTTACAAATGAGGGAGATTCCAGAACAATTACACAAGCCAGAACCACTACTCCCTTTGGCAGCGCTGAGCTCTTATTCTCATTTACTTTTCCTTGTCATATACTGATGGAAATCTTAGATAACACTGTTGTTACGAAAAACAAGTCAGCATTTTTATACTCCATAATTAGGATAAACCATTGGTAACGCAAGCACTGTTTCCAACATTGAGCAGCATATTTGAATTTCATGAAGATGTTTCTATTGTGCCCAGTCTAGTAGAGGTGATTTTTCCATTGATGTATAGACTACCACAATGCATTCAATGAAATCTAATATAACAATTCATGTGTTTTGCAAGGGGGGGGGGTTCCTTCTGTACCCTGGAATGTGTTGGTACCCATAATTTCCAAATATACTATATAAGGGAGTGCATAAGCCAGTGAAAAGAAAACAAACATATTTCTCTCTTTCAGACAAAATGGTGTAAGCTCAGAGAATGTATAAGGGTTTGGGGACAGAGCTGTTACATATGAGGTAAGGTGCATGGAGCCTACCCATTCTGTAAAAATGCTTTAAAGTTCATTCTTTTAGAAATGCTTGTGGGTGTCAGATGGAGGAGCTATACCCTGTGCTCAGTTGCTATGGCTTTGATGAACTTATATTTGTTTTTGCATTGGAGACATAAATTGATAGAAGAATGTTAACTGTCTGGTGGTGATAGTAACTGCCATGATGCCTATTTGAAACTGCCCTATCATTTGCCTGTTACAGTGAAGGACTTTATGCCCTAGGAACATTGTTATAAGTCTGTTTCTTACCTGCTCTACCAGTGTACATTTCTACTGAATAACCATCCTTAGTATAAGTAATCATACAAAGACTGTGGGTTCTATTCTCACTCAAGCTAGTAGGAATAACGTTTCCTCTACTGTCTCTGCAGTACAACAGTGCAATATAAAGGGCATGTGCATGTCATCCTTTGGATGAGATGTTAAACTAAGGCTACATAAGCTTAAGTTGGTAGTACCTCATGTGGATGTAAAAGAAGCAACAACACTTATGAAAAAAGTCCAGAAGTTCCCCAGTACCCTTGCCAAATTTCCTCTCGTCATAATGAATACCATTTCTGGTCTCCACTGAAACGAGGCTATTGGTCTAGTGGGACTAACCTGGTCAACAAAGAGTAAACAAAATTAATAAACACTATTTTGCTCTGTATCTGCAAATGCAATCAGTTTCTAAAACTGCTGTAGCAACAGCTGATACATTCTGTCTCTCAAGTTCATGATTTATCATACCATAATTAGATAACTAATTTGGCATAGGTTTTGTTTTATTTCTGGTTGACATTTGTTACTATGTAGAGCCATGAAAATCATCTCCATTTTCAGGATACCATTTGCCATTTATGTCTAGAAACGACCACTGGCTCTGTGCTAGAACGTTCATTGGGAAGGCTAAGTTAGTAGCTAAACAAGTCTCTAACAGCCAATAATCTTAATAATTTTCTTCTGAGATCTGAAGATGAGCCTCTCATGGTTTTGTTGTTTAGTTAACCAAGTTGCCCAACTAGTCTAAAGCTCATTTTCAGTAGATGCATGGAAAGAAGCATTGTCTAGTTCCAAGACTTTTCCAGTGTCAAAGAGGAGGCACATGGAGACTGAATGTTGCCACTTTTAAGACAACAGATTTATCCAGTTGCAGCCTATAGCTTTAATGCTTCACTTAAGTGTCATGAAGATCTTATTGGTATTTAAACAGCTCTTACAGCATTAGGCTGACTTCCTGCCCCATTGAATGAATGAAATGTGTCAAAAAGCCCATGGCACAATATTTTTGGAGAACAGGTTCCAGCACAGGCAGTATATTGTGAAAACTAACAAGTACTTCCTGGTTACTTTTTAAATCTTTCATTCTACATGGGTTCAGTGAGACCTTATCTTTATCGGTCAGAATTAAAGACCCCCTGATGACCCTTGCACTTTGTGAGAAAAATTGCATTTTGCTAAGATTTAGCCACCATTTATGCTTCATAACAAAATTCAGTACTATCCAGGTGCACAGCTAACATGTGGCCACCTCATTTTAAGCAGTGAGCCATCTGGGTATGGGGTATCACCGTTACTTTTCAACTTGAATAATTTACTGTAACAAATGTCACTGCTCTGAAGACTTGCTACACTGAAGACACAATGAACAAGATACACTTAAACTTTGTTTATTGTTTTACAAGCTGAATGCTATTGCATGGTGTGTCATAAATTCAGCCATTTCATCATGTCTTTTGTTAAGTTTAAATATATATCCTTGTATTGATGATAGCTTTAATTTTGTTTATTTTATTCCTCTGTAGCCACTGTCATTAGACAGGCATGAGAACAATAATAAAATGTCATCTATCTACCTTTATTCCATAATTATTACCCCTACAAAGGCAGTTTTTAACCATATTTCTGCATGTTATTTACATTCGTAAGTTCACTTTTCGATATTTGGACTTAGTTCCAAAGAACTGCAGATTTTTTTCAGAATCCTTGTATAACTAAATCACTAAAGTTAATTTATAGAGTAATGAGTCAGCGTCTTAGAAAAGATACTAATGCGTCATCTTATCCTAAGCCCACCAACAGCTAATATACTCCCAAACTTCATCAAAGCACACCCAAGAAATTGCTCGCTCATTACATAATTCTTTAAACTAAGTATACCCGCTGCAAAATCAGACAAGTTATTACTAATGAGATGAGCACTGTTGTTCATACTATCTGATGATGGGATTGACGTTATAGCAGTGTCTAGGGGGATAATGTACCATATTGTTTAGTTTATTTACTTTCATTGTAGGTTGGCTGGCTTTGTGTATTTTTTTCCTATTTTGGTATTTTCAGGAGACACGTCTGCTTCCAGGACGCAGTAGGAAGAGGAAGGAAATGAAGTGAAGAGCAATGTATATGCAAGAGCAGTCTATAAAGTGATTCCATGCAAATATGCATCTTCAAGTGAAGAGCAATGTGTATGCAAGAGTAGTCTATAAAGTGATTCCATGCAAATATGCATCTTCAAGTGAAGAGCAATGTGTATGCAAGAGCAGTCTATAAAGTGATTCCATGCAAATATGCATCTTCAAGTGAAGAGCAATGTGTATGCAAGAGCAGTCTATAAAGTGATTCCATGCAAATATGCATCTTCAAGTGAAGAGCAATGTGTATGCAAGAGCAGTCTATAAAGTGATTCCATGCAAATATGCATCTTCAAGTGAAGAGCAATGTGTATGCAAGAGCAGTCTATAAAGTGATTCCATGCAAATATGCATCTTCAAGTGAAGAGCAATGTGTATGCAAGAGCAGTCTATAAAGTGATTCCATGCAAATATGCATCTTCAAGTGAAGAGCAATGTGTATGCAAGAGCAGTCTATAAAGTGATTCCATGCAAATATGCATCTTCAAGTGAAGAGCAATGTGTATGCAAGAGCAGTCTATAAAGTGATTCCATGCAAATATGCATCTTCAAGTGAAGAGCAATGTGTATGCAAGAGCAGTCTATAAAGTGATTCCATGCAAATATGCATCTTCAAGTGAAGAGCAATGTGTATGCAAGAGCAGTCTATAAAGTGATTCCATGCAAATATGCATCTTCAAGTGAAGAGCAATGTGTATGCAAGAGCAGTCTATAAAGTGATTCCATGCAAATATGCATCTTCAAGTGAAGAGCAATGTGTATGCAAGAGCAGTCTATAAAGTGATTCCATGCAAATATGCATCTTCAAGTGAAGAGCAATGTGTATGCAAGAGCAGTCTATAAAGTGATTCCATGCAAATATGCATCTTCAAGTGAAGAGCAATGTGTATGCAAGAGCAGTCTATAAAGTGATTCCATGCAAATATGCATCTTCAAGTGAAGAGCAATGTGTATGCAAGAGCAGTCTATAAAGTGATTCCATGCAAATATGCATCTTCAAGTGAAGAGCAATGTGTATGCAAGAGCAGTCTATAAAGTGATTCCATGCAAATATGCATCTTCAAGTGAAGAGCAATGTGTATGCAAGAGCAGTCTATAAAGTGATTCCATGCAAATATGCATCTTCAAGTGAAGAGCAATGTGTATGCAAGAGCAGTCTATAAAGTGATTCCATGCAAATATGCATCTCCTATCACTAATAAAGCACCAAACCCATATGTTTTCAAAAACAGTTTCAAGATAGCACTATTGTAATCAGTCCTAAACTAAACTATTCTCCACACTATAGCTTCAGAGTGCAGAGTAGAAAGCACTTTACAAAATATCAGAATTATTATGTTTCAATCAGTCACTGATATGTTATTAACTAATGAAATTCTATTTTCATTATCTGAATTTCAAAACATTTCTCTGAAGATAAGCAAATGCTTTTTCCTGTATTAATATTGTACCAATATGTTTTTACATTGTGCCTATAAATAAGCAAAATTAAAGCAAATTGCATACACAATAAAGAAAAGAAAGCAGTTTTGGAAATAGTATGAGGTGACACAGTGTAAAAGCTGATAGCATTACTACCTCACAGTACTTGGTTATCATGCCCATTTTTTGGTTGGGATGCCTTCTGTATGGACTCTGCCTGCACCCTCTGTACCTGCACAAGTTCTTGACAGGTGTTCTGGTTTCTTGACCATCCTATAAGACAGAGGTATGTCGTGAGTGAATTGATGATCCTTCAAAATGACTGTGTGTGTGTGTGTGTGTGTGTGTGTGTGTGTGTGTGCGTGTGTGTGTGTGTGTGTGTGTGTGTGTGTGTGTGTGTGTGTGTGAGAGTGACTTCTTGCATGAAATGGCATGTAGTATCTGTCTTTGTGCCTGTGTGCATGCTCTCCCACGTGTGACTGTTTGTGTGTGTGAGAGTTTATGTGTGTGTGTGTGTGTGTGTGTGTGTGTGTGTGTGTGTGTGTGTGTGTGTGTGTGTGTATGTGGTGTGTGTGTGTGTGTGTGTGTGTGTGTGTGTGTGTGTGTGTGTGTGTGTGTGTGTGTGTGTGTGTGTGTGTGTGTGTGTGTGTGTGTGTGTGTGTGTGTGTGTGTGTGTGTGTGTGTGTGTGTGTGTGTGTGTGTGTGTGTGTGTGTGTGTGTGTGTGTGTGTGTGTGTGTGTGTGTGTGTGTGTGTGTGTGTGTGTGTGTGTGTGTGTGTGTGTGTGTGTGCATGTGTCCCTTTGAGTTTGCTTGTGCTCCTGCACTCAGACACAGGCAACAGTGCGTCCCTATGTCTGTGTGCATGTGTGCATGGATGTATGTGTATACATGTCCTTGGATGGAATAGCAAAAGGTCTGGCTTTCCTGCATTATGCAGTTAGTCAAGTAATAAATGAGTAATATAAATACTACTTGAAATAAAAAAAACTGAAAATATTATGCATTTTGAGTATAACATATCTGTGTGTCTTTCAATGTTTTCTTCACTAAGAATCTGGAATATATGTTATGTGGTCTCACTTTCTGTACAGTTCTGCATAGTCAGAAAGTAAAGCTGATGGAGCTCGCAACAGTCTGTTCTACATCTCATTTCTTTATTCATATTTTCAAATATAAAATTTTACATGTTAGACATCAAACATCAACAAAAATAAATATTGTCCTTCATATAAGAAAGAGTTGTACGTACAGCTCACATGAGATTTCTTTACACAGAAAAATTTGACTGAGAACTGAAAACTGTAGATCCAGAAATTAAGTATAATTTGACTGAGAACTGGAAACTGTAGATCCAGAAATTCAATATATTTCTGATACTATTGTTGTTTGTAAACTGCCTTTATGGTGCACAATAACATTTCCTTAAGCAATTTTGTGAATCCCCCAGCCCTGTATGTATTGGCCATAATAAGGTTCAACTTAATTTTATATATATATATATGTGTGTGTGTGTGTGTGTGTGTGTGTGTGTGTGTGTGTGTGTGTGTGTGTAGCAGGGTATTAATGGGGCTCTTGATTAAACTGTTACGAAATCTTACTGATGAAATGTCACTAGCTTCGTTTGAATTATCATTAGATAAATACACATGCAGAAATAATTGTTTTTTTTAGCTAAAGGGAATATGTATGCCAAGTTTATTAAGGAATACATTTATACAGCTAAGACTCTACAAATGTATGGTGGCAGTTGTTCCAGATACACAGATGATCAGTTTTTGAATATGACTGTGTGAAGATATGGAAAATATTCATCACTTCATCTTTCTTTGTATTGCAGTTATCACTTAAATGTTTCTTTCTACAGCATTTCTACAGCAAAAACTGTCTTGTATATTTAATGCAAAAAATGTACATTTGTATTTGTCCACAGCATCCATCCAGCAATAAATGCGGCAAGGAGTTATTCTGGGAGATGAGTGCCTGCTTCAAAGTTAATAAGCAGTTAGAGGAGTAGAGTTTCCAATGACTGTCTACTTGATAATGTCTGCAGGATTGCTAGGTAAGAAGAGAAAATTAGCTAAATAGATGTCAGTCAACTAACTCAAGGGTGCTGAAGGGAACTTAGTTTCAAAAAAGCAGAAATTAAATCATGTGCATTCAAACTTGAGAATAGGGAAAGTAAGGCAAAATTCTAGCAAAAGAGACAATGCATGGGATATCAGAAACATGTCACCAGAAAACAATATATTTTCTTAGTCAATGTCAGATTACACCATTTACACAATTTCATCTTAGAAATTCAGTTGAGCTGCTGTTAGCACTAATAAAATATCATATGTTAATCTTGCTTTAGCAGGCATATTGCAGTAATAAATTTGTAGTCATATTGAGAGCTAATCCCATTGCTGTCACATTACTAGTTATGTCAGGATGAAGACAATGACCAAAGGACTGGATTCTGAGAGAACTCACTTTTACCATATTGTTGTATTTTTTTAATTTTCTGAAAACTGTGATTTTTAAAATGTAATAAAACACTTGCTTTCCATAACAATATTAAACTTAATTACTGTTTTCAGTACAACTAATGAAATAGTTTTATAATTACCATAAAATATAGAAAATTAAAGAAACTCTAACCCAAAGCAATACATTGTTAGCATGTCATCTCATTTCTCAACTTCTCACATAGTAACAGATGATGGCTAGTCAGTCCTTGACTTGTAACAATGTGAAGTGGGCTCTAATAATGGTTGCCCAAAGCAATGGATGTCAGTGTTTACCTAGTTATGTCTTATTGTTTTACCACAAACTGCTTTTGGGAACAGATGCTGTAATCTTCAGGGATATTTTACTTTTATAGTTTTCATAACAGCTATTAAAAATAATTCTGACTAGAAACACCTTGATATTTACAAGGCTTGATATCAGAAACAGCTATTACTGCTGACTGCTGATTCACAGCTCCTTAATACTTTCTTTTACCACTGGGATTCCTTATTCCAAACTTTCTAAATATGTATCCCTTTCTCATTCAAATCATTCTGATCCACCTTACCACAACCTGACCATCAATCAAAGTTTGCTCACTTACTAACCTCAATAGGTTTTAGGAAAGGACTTAAGAGAATCACATTTTTTTTAATTTTATATATCATCTTTAGTAAACCTAAACAAAAATCGTTATTGAACAAATCACTATCTCCTATGAACTGAGAAGATACATTTTAGCTCTCATGAATTCTAGTAATGGTATAAAACCAATCTGTTGAAATATGCTATCCGTTATATGTACCACATTACTCAGTTCTCTGATTTTTGTTTTAAAATAATGTTGAGTCCATGCTACACATGATGAAAAAGTAAGTTACAAATGATTCCACTATGAAACGGCAACTTCCTGAAAGCAGAAGTTTAAAGGAATACAAACAATGTTCAAATACCAAGGGGTTAGAAACAATTTTTTTTTCATATTTTTTGCAAGGGGACAGTCCTTACTGCATCCCCAATGTGGGAGTAAGCCCTCCACACTCCCAGAACTTCTATATATCAACTGTAAGGTTGTACCTACTTGAAGAAAGGAGAAATATTGTAAAAACTAGTGAAACATTGTGCACCAGCAATGATTTCCTATGAAGAAAAGCATTCAGCCATCTGATTTTTTTCTTTTTTTTTTCTTTTTGTTTTTGTGAGCTATTGAATCTCAAAGAATTTCTACTTAAGATTGTACAGGGAAGCCATTACAAATGTGTATATGTGTACTGCTATTTCTAGTTTTTTGAGTTTTTAGTTCCACATGTATATTCATTCTTCATTTCCTTTGGTTATACTTTACCACTTTTAATCTAGAAGTACTTATAGGAAGATTAAACATTTACGTGAACTGTTCTTAGCAGCCTATTAGTTTTCATAGGATGTCCTGTGTCTTTAATGTAATCGTTATACCATCAGCAAATTCTATAGTGGGCCAAAATGTGTCACACTCTTGGAACTTCTCTATGAATCTTCAATAGTATATTAAAGATGTTATCAATATAAAAAAAAATAACCAGAGGACAATGCACAATTGTCTCATACATTTGTGTTTCAGTTCTTTTGTAAAGGCCTGTTTAATCCTGCGTGTTCATAATGTTGCAGATTCATATAATACTGTCTATCTATTTTAGTCTTTTTTTTCCTTTTATTCTTTTGCCTTAATCCTTTCCAGCTTCAATGTCTTCTCCACTGAATCTTGTCTTTGTGTAACGTGGCCAGAGTATTTCAGTTTTACTGTCAGACTTTACAGTGAACATCGTCTTGCAGTCTATTAGATTCTCAAAGATTTTCTCCAACACTACTGTTTAGAACTATGGATTTTCTGGTATACAGCCTATTTCAGCTCTTACAGCATATGGTATTATAGTGGAAACCAAAGCTTTGACTATATGAACCTTTGTTGACAACATGATGGCCTCAATTCCAAAAGACTTGCTCTCGGTGTAAGTAACCATTTAACAATGAGAGCAGGCTGGGAGCAGATGTTTTGGAATCTGGTCCCTAGTGTAATCCTATTTATAGATAGGACTTTCACTGAAGCAAGTCACTTACACTGAGAGCAAGTCCTTCAGAATCTGGGCAAATTTAAACTGATAGCAACTTTTTTGGAATTTGGCCTGATGTCTCTACTATTAAATATCGTATAGTACTTTTCCATGGCTTTTCTCACTAGAAACAAGGTTATTTGAATTTTAAGGCTGCAGTCACAATATTTACAAACTTTTTGAATGGAGAAAATTAAAATATGCACATACAATTTTTAAACAATAAATAGGATTATTATAACATAATAATCGTAATGTTTTTAATATTGAGCAGCAAAGCATCCTTTCACTTTCTCCTTTTGCTTTCCTAAATGGGCTTATAAAGTCTTTCTCAGTTTCAGCCATCAGTCATATCTGCATAACTGAGATTCTTACTAATTCTTCTTGCAAATCTGATTCCAGCATTAATTTATCTAACTCAGCATTTTACATATTACAATTAGCACATAAATTAAATACTTAATATGACAATTTACAAGCTTGACACTCTCCTTTCCATGATTCAGGTCAATATTTTTTCTATATTTAGTTCAGACTGTTGTTTTTTGGCCTGCATGCAGATGCTTCAGGAGGCACACAAGGTAGGACACTATCTCAATTCTCTAAGAAGTTGTCACAACTTGTTATAGTTCACACAATCAAATTCCTAATAATGGTCAATAAAACTGAATTAAATGTTTTCCTCTAGAACTCCTTTGCTTTCTTTAATACATAATGGGTGTTGGTAATTTGACCTCTGGTGCAAATATGCCTTCTAAAACCAGCAGGAATACCTAGCGGTTCTTGTTGTATATATTGAAGTTTTGCTTACAGAATCTTATGCACTACCTTGCACGCATGTGAAACAAGTGAAATTGCTTGACATTTTCAGCACTATTTAGCACTTTCTTTTTGGGAGGGCAATATAAACTGACCTTTTTTCCAAATTAGATGTTACTGTTGCAATTTCAAAATGTTCTGTTAAATTAAAAGCAACCTATGAACCTAAGACATTGTATGGCAAGATTTTAAACAGTTCCTCTGGAATTATATTACTTCCTGTATACTTGTTATTAGGAAGGCATTCTAGATCCTCTGTCACTTCACTCCCAGGTATAATTGTGTCTAGATAAGAAACCATGCTACCTATTTTATCCATGATGTTAAGTACCATCTTATATAGTCTTTCTGTACATTCCTGACATGTCTTCTTAATACCTTCTGCTTTTGTTAGAATTATCCCATCTCTATCGTTTATTGTTTCTACTTTTACATGGAAGTTTTGCTTAATATTGATAGTCATCTTGAATAAATCACTTATCTTTCCTATTCTATTATGTCATACCAGTTATTTGCACTTTTCATTTAAAATGTCTTTTTTCTCTGTTTGATATTTTATGAATTGTTATACTCAAGTTAATACATTTTCCGTACCACTATTTCCTTTTTATCTTCTTGTTTTCTCAGCCACTTCTTTCTACACACAAGCATTTTGACTTCTTAATCTTCTATCTATTTGGAATATTTTTGTTCCCACTGACAATATCACAAACTTCTGTTCATAGCTCTTCAGCCAGTCAATGCACCACATATAATTCCTTAAATTTGTTCTTCATCTCCTCTATTCGTATAGAATATTTTTCCGCATGTATAAAGTTTAAAAGGGATCTTTTCTGTGTTCTTTAATTTGGTTCTAAAGTTTGATATGATAAGCTCATGGTTTGTGCTGCAGTCAGCTCTTGGTTTGATTTTGCTGCTTGGAATGTATTGATAGTCTCTTGATATTCATAACTAAAGGTATGTCTTTGATTGCTGAACATAGTATTTTCTATTGCCAGTGACATTTCATGACAACATTCTGTTTGCCATTGTCATATACCATTTGTATGCCAAAACTAAACTTTCCCATTATTCCTGCAGATCTTTAAATACCAACTTTTCCATTCTGATTACCTCTTTTTGGTGTTAGATTCAGAAGGTACTGCATATTCTGAAAAAAGTGGTTAACTTCCGACTCTTTGGCATCTGCAACCCATACATACATTCACATAACTGCCATGTTAATTAGCTTCTCTTGTAGTCTGCCTGTGAGTGTTCTACCAGTTTTTGCTTAGTAACCATAATTCAACACCATTTTATTAGCTATAAATGCTTTTGAATCCCTTCTTTAAAATTCTTGTTTAAAGTAGAAGAGCTTGTGATTATGTCATGTAAACACTTATTCCTGTCCATTCCAGTTCACCAATCTCCATATTATTGAAGTTATTCTTGTCATATCATCTTTACCTATATCAGGTATGTCATGTTCACAGACTTTACTTTCCAGGTTGCAATGATAAAACTTTCCTTTCATCTCAGTCACCTCAACAGATGATCATCCCCTTGGTTTTAATCCACTCATGTCCTGACATTTAATACTACTTCCCATCTGTTTCTCTGCAATGATATGCTAGGATCCTTTAGAAGTGAATGCCTCATTCTCCAGCATCAATTCTACATGGTCCTGGTTATTGTCGTTTACAGGGTTTTCTTTGCAAACATGCAGGTGACTGCCATTATCCTCCCCAATGTAACTGCATTTAGTCTGATCTCTTTGTACAGTCTGACAATTTTACATTTCACAAATGTATTTCTCCTAATTTTTTTTATGAGATTACTTTCCTTTGAGACTTTGATCGAAGCCCATGTTTTATGCTGTACAAAGCCGAGATTACAATCATTAACTACCTTGAGAAGCCTTTAGTTACTATTAATGCTCACAAGCTGACTTTAATGAAATCCTGAGTCAAAGTCTAAAACAAAGATACATCATTTGAAAATAAATCCTAGTATATTCCTTGAATATATTTTGTAGTAGAAAACATGCATTTAATATTGATCTATTTTAAATCTACAAGAAAACACTTTTAAAGAATTATTAATTGAAGTACTTAGTCTATACATTTTGGATCATTTATGCTTCCACTGTTATGAATGGAAAGTATTGTTCCACCAAAGACCCTAATGTTTCCTCATTGACTTATGGATATTGTGACTGTTTGGGTTTCTTTATGACTGATGTCACAGTAACAGACTGATCATTTCTGGTCTTGGTCTCACACCCGTCTTTGAGAAGCGCATCTCCCTCTCTACATACTTGTCCTGAGCTGTTTGAATGTTAGTGGTGTTATCATTCCTCTCCCATTCACTAAAATATTACAGGATGAGCACTACCAGGCTGCAATGTCTGGTGTAATGCAACTTTTTAAAGTTCATTCTTGAATTTCTAATTACTTTTTTCTGGGGGAAGTGCTTCCTTATCTTAAGAAATTTTACTGGCTGGAAATGGTCCCCATCCCATTTCTACATTTACATTATCGAGGAGAATTATTATTTTATCAGCCCCATATTTCCATTAACCTGCTTTAAATCACATATTTTTTTATTAAAATCTATTATCCCCCTACATGCATGCATGTACACACACACACACACACACACACACACACACACACACACACACACACACACACACACACACACACACACAGTTTTTATGGTTTCAATGATCAATCTCCTCAAACAGATCTTCTGTAAGAGAAGTCATTTGAACTGCCCTAACCATTTGTCCTTTCACAATGTTTTTTACTTTATTATATAACTTTGTTGTAGCGTTGTTCAAGTTTTATTTTTTGTGAAGCCTGAAGGTTAGTAAGGATAAGAGTACCATAAAGAAGAGTAGGAATGTGATAAGTAGTGGCAAATGTTTAAGTTGCATTGCTGAGAAAGTTTTTGGCTCTGTAAAGCATCTCTAGTTTTTGATAATTTTTTTTTAATGTAGTGTTGTATATGCAGGGAAAATGTAAGATTATCATCCACGATCACCCCTAATAATTTGCTATAAGAAGTGACTTCAATGGTTGTATTATCAAGAGAGATGATTTTAAGTTTTGTTTTTTCATGAAAGAGGGATTTGGGGAAAAAAGTAGTACTATGGTCTTTTTTTGGGTTGAGCATGAGTTGTAAGTTATGAAGCCATGTTTCAGTAGCAACTAAAGCTTCCTGAGTAATTTTTTGGAGGTGTACCATGTCATTAGATGTGCAAATGAGAATTAAATTATCTGTATATTATATTAGGTTGGCCTGTTATGCGGAAGTATAGACTGTGTTGGTGAAAATGTTAAAGAGGAGGGGACCAAGAATAAGGCCTTGTGGTACACCGACGGGTGACTGGGACATAAGGAGAGAGCTTGGAGTGCCATTTTACTGACTGATACCTATTTTTTTTTCTTTAAGGATTCAATGGCTGTCTGTGACCTTTAGGCAATTACTACATTGTTTCAGGATGGCCATGTTTTGGTGGGCTACTGTAGTTTATAGAGCGGGTTAAAGGTCTCTTTAGGTGGTCTTTGGGGTTTGGCACTAGATTGGGTTAGATTGTGCTAAGATTTGATAGTAGCACTGTTTAATGTACAAACTAGTTCCTCTAAGCTTGTCTCCACACAGTGACTTTGTTTCAGCCACATTATGTTATGTCTGTTTTAAGGGAGGTTTTATGTGGCTATTGAGTATGTCCAATAGACTGTCTCTTTGGTCAATATATGGTACATATTTCAACATGGGTTTCAGTTGCATGTGTCACCTTTGCAAAATTTGGATATCCATAAAAGACAAGTGGTCGACTATGCCCAAGCAATCAAAAACTAAAGGAGAGGAAGGAGTTTACAATTTCTCATGACAGTTTTTTTTTTTCTTTTGACTGCAATGAGAATTTTAAGTAAGAGACGCTGGTGATTTGTAATGTGTAGTTCTCTAATAGTTTTGAGGAAAGCAAATTGATCAGTGTAGGCAATGGGTAACAGAAGTGAATTTTCATAGGATTACTCTGGGTCTCTCTGAACTCCCTAATCTTAGGAGACTTGTTGAACAGAAGGTAAACATCTCTCTTTAATTTAATATATTTAGTTTTTATTTCATCCTCTTCATGTCTGCAGGGCCCTGCCAGATCAGTCCAGTCTCAATTTGTTCTGTAAGGCAGGATCTGGGCATCTCTGGGCTAGGTGAGACCCTACAGGTTATCCTTTCCTTCTTGGGTAGTCTTGTTAACCTATCCAACCCTTAGTGGTGAAAGCCATTTGGTAAAGACTGAGCCAGCTGTCAGAACTCTCATTCATTCAGCTGCTCAAAGATTTGCTATAACTGCCCAGTGAAGGAGAGGAACAGGGCATGGTCCCACCTACCTTCTGTTTCTCAGCACAGCTTAGAGGTCTCTGCCTGACTTAGAGCAAGCTAGCATGGCATCTGCATGAAGGTGGTTAATGCAGCCACAGCAAGGTATCACTGATATTCTAGAACTAGTGCCTTCCTTTCACTTGACATAAGAGAGGTGGTGTTGGCCTGTCAAACTTATCTTCCCATCCCTATCCCTCAGATGACCATGGTGCTAATTGAATGGGGTTGTATAGGCCATAGTCAAGATTTGATCACTCTAATCCAAGCAGCTGGGGTCATGGCTGGTTTTGGTTTTATGCATTGCTCATGATAAATAGATATAACACAGTTTGAGTACTGTTTTTTGCTAACCAAGACATAGGCAAGCAGTCTGGAATTCTTGGGCTAACTCTAAGTGGAACCTCCTGGCTATTGTTGGTGGTCCTCTGTGTACCGATTGCACTGGATTCAGTCCCATTCACTCTCCCCTAAATCCTCAAAAGGGATTACTAGTTTAGAACCTACTTGCCTATCTTTTGTCAACGCTTGCAGCTCAGAAGTGCACATATTATCCTGCTTAGTAACTTATGACACTTTGTTAAACTCACCATAAAGTACAACTGTTTGTAGAGTGGTCGCTGTAATGAGTGTGGTGTGGCACTTTTCAGACAAACCATGTGAAGGCTAGACATCTGCCCATTTACAGCTTCTGCTCAGACACAACTTTGCTAACCCAGGCTACTTGAGGAAAGGCTGTGTATTCTCTCCCTAAAACAAAGTTTTACCATAACCTTATGCTTGAATTGGTACTCAAGGCATTAAGAGGGATTTTTTCACTTTTAATAGCATTTACTGTTTGCAAAATATTTAAATGTGTGTGGCTTTTGCTTGTTAATTACATTTTTTAGAAAATCCTCTGGAATGTGAGGATGTGAGTCAGTACTAGAGATAAGACATTCCATAGCTCAGGGGTGAAAATGAGTCAACCATGAGCCTACAATGGAGTTACTGTCATTAGTTTAGACAGAAAAAAACTATAATGGAATAATTTTAGAAAATATTGAGAAAGAATGGAGAGGGCTATGCAAGGGATAAAATTACAGCTGATGCTAAATAAAACTAACATAACACATGAAGTAAAAGATGGAGCTCAAATAAAGGACAAATAAATGTAAGGAATGACAGGAACAGAGAAATAGATAAGATGTTGCTACAAAAGTAGAAATTGTGCATTGAGTAAGAATGAAAACAGGGATCAAGAAATGTGTGTGTGTGGGTGTGTGTGTGTGTGCGTGCGTGCGTGCGTGCGTGCGTGTGTGCGTGTGTGTGTGTGTGTGTGTGTGTGTGTGTGTGTGTGTGTGTGTGTGTGTGTGTGTGTGCCTATGTTTGTACCTGGGTCCATAAGAAAGTATGCTACATCACAGAACTGGGCGTTTGAAGAAAGGGTAGTGGTGACAATATCGCAGATCTGATACTAGCGAGTGATATGGAAAAACAAGTTAGAAAAGACAACTACCAATTAGTAAAGGTGTAACGGTCCAAACAAAGTAAAATTAAATTTAATGCTCAAGGTTCCTTGAGTAGGTACAATAGAATGTGTATGGATTCTATCTGAATTTAGCACCTGCGAGCTTCTGTAACATTCGGTCCCAAAAATAAATGAAGAAATTCAAAAATGGAAGATCCAAATTCGTCATGTATGAATGTTGTGCAGATCTTTATGCCTTTAAAGATACATATGATCACCATATCTGCCTAGTTCTCTTCAGTGGCATATCCTGCCAAACATGAAAAAGAAATGCAAATTAAATGTGATTAAAAAATAAAACAAATAGAATTTCTTTATTTATTAGTATTTGTTTACTAGGAAAGCCTGAATGGGCCATGACAGGCCTCTTTCTGTGGTCAGGGAGAAAAGCTTTACAGTTAACATATCTTGCAAGATACCAATGCAATAGAATACAATATAAAGCAGCACATGGTAAATATCACACACAAGATGCAAAAATGAGTATATAAAGAATAGAGTTTCATTTCAGTTATACTAAGTAGCAATGATAATGTTAAGGGCCAAATGAATTATTGATACAAGCCATCTCTCCTAGAAAACTATTTCTATCAATTAAAATTCAACAAGTAAACTCTGTCTAATTTCTGACTGAAGTCATTATGGCCCTTATAGGTAGATCAGGCATATTCACTTAGTGCTATCAGATGCAGCTTTAATATCACAATATGGTAGAGTGCATAGATATAAAATTTAGTAGAATGAAGTATAGAAAACAATGAGCAAGAAAGTCAAAATTCTTTAATAGAGCAAGACATAGTACCTGTAGAACATAGCAGATACTGTTTCTATAGCTTTTACTAGTGGGGATGTACAGAGTGTGTTGTTAGTTACTAGATACTGAGATTCATATAATGGCATAAAAGTACTGATTTATGAACTTTTAAGATGACTGCACACTGATCAACAGATTGTCTTCAGCTTTCCCAATATGAGAGAAGAAACTGAGAAATAAGGGCTAAAAATTCAGTGAGTTTCAGTAAAATTCAGGCAATGGCTGGTAAGTATACATCCTGGATACCAGCAAAGGGGAAACTTAGAGAGCCCAAAAGACAATCAACTAGAAAAGGTGAAGCGAAACCACTGACTGGGAAGAATTTTGCAGTTATTCAGCAAAAAGCAATTCAAGCTCCAGCTTTGGTACAGGAGATGGATTCTATTAATTTAGAGGAAAGAAATAAATCAAATGTGTTCACAGAAGATTAAAATAAATTAAACATTTAAGGAGTATATAAACTCAAATAACAAAAGACTGGAAAAATGGAAGAACTTTTAAACAGCTAATCAGATGAACTTATAAAACTGTAAAGATCAGAGGTCAAAATGAGGAAAACATTGGCTGAGTATGAGACTGCTCAAGAAGAGCTGTGTAAAAAAGTGGTAGTTATAGGACAGACCACACAGTGAAAACCTGAGATTTTCTGCTGTACCAGAGAAAACGGAAGTAACAGACAGCATTAATTTTATGAAAGCACAAATAAGAAACTGGATTGGTACTTCATGGCAGAGTTTGTTCATGGAAAGGGCACACCATATGCCTGCTCCAAGCCTGGCCATGAGAAAGGAGCCAAGATCTGTATTAGTAAAGATGCAATCATGCCAGCAGAAAGAAATGATTCTGACAAAACTGTGGGAGAAGGGTAAAGTACTCAACATTAGAGACAGTAGAGTATTTGTGGAAAATTATTATTCACTATAGACCAGGCAGAAAATACATACATTTATTGCAGAAGTCTGCGAATGTTGAGAAGCAGGTATGAGATGCAAGCTGCTGTGTCCATCTGTCTTCAGAATATTTTTTTTCCTTGAAGATCAAAGTTATTTTTGATGCAGAACAGGCTAAGGAGAAAATGCAAAACTATGTCCATCAAAAAGTGAGCCTTCAAACAGAAGGGGGCATTGCTTCTCATTATTTTGATAATAAAGCTCATAGATACACTTTGCCAGTGAAACCTTTACCAATGTCCCAAAAAGAAAATGCTTGAGAGACAGAAGAAGCAGAGGTGATGACTTGCAGAAACAGGAGTACATTGGACTTGAACCAGAGTATGGGGTTGAGAAATTGAATTGAACAGGAAGAAGACCAGTAACACAAAACTTCATGAATAAATATGAGACTATAAAGCATTGATCACATTTGTGAAGTATGGCTTTACAAAAAAAGTGGTTGAGAAAGACTGAACTTTTGCTGACTTTGTTAAAATTGTGGAGGGGGTACTGAAAGTAATGTACCCACTTCATGTAATTAATTTTTGGAAGTACACTAAAAAGAAACAAGTCAAGAAAAAGCAACTGTAAGTAAAATAATTTTTGTTCTTAATATTTGCATCAATAAATCATGAGATTAATTGCATGCTGTATAGTAAAGCATGTTCAGTGACTGTAGTATATAATAAATATGCTAAAGTTAACAAGTAGGTGTTTCTGTTTTAATTTTAGGAAATGTAGGCATTACCATGTAAAAAGAGAAGAAAGGCTGGACAAAAACATTTTTTTAAGTTAAAATCCTGTAATCTTGGGCTGTTCATGTGGGGGATGCCATGTAAAAGTGCAGTGATTATAATATATGTAAAATGTAAATGTTTTCTCTTACTTTTACATTGATGAATGTCTGGATTAATGCCCTTGGCTTAATCTAATAACAAGGTGTGTGTGTGTGTGTGTGTGTGTGTGTGTGTGTGTGTGTGTGTGTGTGTGTGTGTGTATGTGTGTGTGTGTGTGTGTGTGTGTGTATAAGTATGTGGGGTTTAAAATAAGAAAATACTATGAAATTAACAGAAAGTTTTCCTTTAGCAAATAAATGTTCAGTGTGAATTAAAAAGTCTGCAGCTAAGGGCAGCTGTGTATTCTATCATTATGTTTCCATGGAGATAAGCTGGCCACATGTGCTGGCAATAAATCACGAGTTTTGGGCATTGTTTGCTGAAGGAATCCTAAAATTAAAAGGTACAAGGGCAATCAGCTTACTATATGAAAAAGTTTAAAATTATTGAAAGTAAATAAGAAATGGCAGCTTTTATGGTATCTAAATATCTCAGTGCATTTAGTAGAAAAGTGTATAATTTAGTTTTATTTAAGATAGCCACTGCACTTTTTTCTTAACACTAAAAGTTAATGTTTTCTGAAGGCATGCAAGCTGTTTTTCTCATCTGGGAGGGGGATAAATATAAGACAAGGACAGATAGCAATTAGTGTAAGTAGGAGTACAGGTTGTAAAAAGATTTTAACATGGATAACCTTAATTTTAGGTTAGATAATGCTTGTGGGTGCAGCTGTCAATTTGTATCAACTGTCCCTATTAGGAGGGTTAAAGTTCATTATTTGACATTGTAAAGGGCTGGTAACTCGGCATGTAAAAATCCACTACAAGCATTAGCGGACTGGAGTTCCGCTGTGGTGACCCCTAACCGGGATAAGCCAAAAGACACAACAACAACATACATTTGTGTCTTTGTTTTACATTGCTAGGTTATGGAGGTATTCATTTTTTGGATGGTTTTCAATAAAATAAAAGGCTTGTAAAATGTGACATACGTTCAAATGGAGATGGCAAAAAACAACAGTATAAAAGATCAATCTGCCAAACATTAGTGGGTGCATTAAAATATCTGTCATGTATAATAGGTGGGAATAATAACATTTTATCTTAATGGCTACATTATCCATATTACTTTGGAATGTGTATGACTTCACAGATGTAGACAAAAGGTAAGAGTATTGAATTATATTAAGAAATGCAGAATGCAAATAGTAGTGCTACAAGAGACAAATTTAGAAAAAAGAGAGCATGTGAATTTGATAAAGAAAATATTTCAGAATGGATATTCAGTAGAATATCAGGGACAAAGTAAACATGGAATACTCATACTAATTGATAGAAGAACTCCAGTAGTGATAGAACAGGTAAATGATAATACTCATACATTTGTGGAATAAGGTGCTATAGATAAGGGAGAAGGATTGTACTGGCACACATTTATATTCAACCTAAAACTGCTGTTACTGAACTTAAGAAATGTTTGATAGAAATAATCAACTTTTAGCAGGGAATTTTACTTAAAGGTGGAGACTGGAACTTGATTTGCAATAGTTAGGATGTATTGGCAGGACCTAGAAGGGAATACAACAAAAGAAGGTAGATTTCTTAAAAAAATGTATAAAAACATTTGGCATAGAAGCTGTGAATTCAGTAGTAGAAACTTGAAGAGAATTTACATGTTATTCCTCACGGTACAATAACTAGGTTAGGTTAGAAATAAAGTATATATCTCAGGAACATGTGCATTTTATTGAAAGCTTCAGCACATATCCAGTAACTATTTCAGCTCTTGTGCCAATAACAACTAAAAGAAAAATGCAGGGTAATGAAGGAAAAGTAAGACACTTGTGGTCTCCCAGCTATCTGTTAAAAAGAGAGGAATTTAAGAAATGGGTAGTGGAACATTTTCAAGAGCTATTAGGGAAGATAAAAATATTTTCAGAAATTATAGCTAGTAAGTGGGGTAAAATGAAAGTAGAGTTTAGAAATAGAGTAGACATAAAAGCAAAAGAGAGATGGTTAAGAAATAACAGGAATTATCTAGAGTACCTGACAAAGGTTATGGTATTGCAGTACAATAGAGATCTCACAGAACAAGAGGCACAATTGCAGACTGCTAAAGAGAGAATAAGGGATTATCTAGATAATATGCATGAGTTTAGAAAGATTACTGTTAAGCAACTGTTTTTGATAATCACTTCAGAGCACAAAAACATTCAGCACAACTTAGGCAACAGAAAGTAGAAAGTAGAAATGGTTACTGGCAATCTCAGTGAGCTTATAACGAGAAAAACAACCATAGATGATGTAGAGGTATTGCAGATATTTTGGAAATGTTATGGATATTTGTACAAAACAGAGAAATGTGGAAATCAAGAAAGCAGAAATGGAAATATTTATGGAAGACTTAGACGAGGCTCATCAATTAAAAGCTAAGGTAGGAAAAGATGAGATAAATGGTGATATATAATCAATCTACAGGAAAGCCTCCAGGAATACATAGTATTCCTGTTGCAGTTTGGAAGTTAGGAGGGAAGAAAGTGATAATGAACTGGAAGATTATGCCAAACAGTATTTTAAAAGAAGGGGGTAGCACCAATATCCTGGAAAAAGCTGCGAGGTCTATAATACTTAAAGATGGCAAAGACCCATCAGACCCAGCTTCCTATAGGCTCATTTCAATTTTAAAACATAATTATAAACTTTTATGTGTATAAAAGATAAAGGAATGGCAAAGGTGTTGCCAAAATTGCTAGATATGGACCCATGAGGTTTTGTGGAAGGGAGCAGACATTTGGCAACATTAATGGAACAACGGTATAAGGAAATACTGCTGTTGTTGGTGGGTCTTGATGTAGAAAAAGCATTCAACAGATTTTATGAGTAGGGAAATGGAAGCATTTGCATTTCCTGATACAATAAAAATGTTAACTAGGAGGCGGTATGATGGATTGGAGGTAAAAATTAATGTGGGAGGGTTCCCCTCTAACAAGTTGAGCTTTTAACAGAGGAACCAGGCAGGGGTGTCCTCTTTCTCCTTTGTTATTTGCTTTATATTTAGAGCCATTGGAAAAGAAAATAGAGGACTCATACATTCAAGGATATAATTTGTACAATAATCAAGAAAAGTTGGCTTTATTTGTAGGCAGTATTGCTTTGTTCTTGATTAAACCAGAAAAGGACAGTGCAGTGTTGTGTGGCATTTTTAGAGAGTTTCAAGTCTTTTAAGGGTATAAAATGAATACTGATAAAACAAAGGTTAAAGATGTAAATTAGAATGTGGATTCAATAAAGCCTACATAGTCCTTTAAAACCATGTGTGCTTCTTGGTGTGACATGACATGCACAAGATACCACACCATTTTTTGTTCAGTAAACACAGTAAACATTGTGGCATGCTAATTACAGCATAAGTAGCTGAATTGTTTGCTAATTAACCAAACCAAGATGGAGGAGATATTCAACAGGCTATAATCATGTAGACTCAGTGTAGGCTTTCCCTGTGAATTCCAAAACCTATTGGAATACAGCCATGGAAAATTGTGTACAAAGAAACAATGTTAGGGGCTGCAGTTGCTCTTATACATGTGTATGCTCAACAGGTCCAAGTCTATTCTGCTGCTACTGTTAATAGACCTCAGCCAAGTAGGAGAAAGGTGTTTAGACCCCATTTAATTTTCCATGGTCTGCATGATATGAAAACTGTAGACCCTTACAGGATAGTTAAAGACACACTACAGGAACTCTGCAACCTCTGTCATCTACAACTGACAGCAAGGGCAAACCAAGGGAACCAACACCAGTGGAGACTAAGGTATGTGTAGCACTTAAATATTAGCTACAGAAACCTTTTAGAGGCCAACAGGATATATTCTGGGGGTGTCACAAGCATCAGCATCCAGGATCTTACATCAATTCCTGGACGCTATGCTACAACAGCTCTACTGTCATTAACCAAAATTACATTTACCCAAAATCCAAATAACAGAGATGACTCCACCGAAACCTCATTACAATGAAGCAACAAACCGACAATAATTTTAACAGGGAAACTAACCACTTGGCCACCAGGACACAAAAGAAAACACCAAAACAAAATTAAAGCCATGCTAATGGGGGGGCTTCACCCCACCACACACCCCCATACTCCCCCAACTAAATATACCAACTTCAAAATCACACTATACTGGGGAAAAGGGCAAAGTTCACCATGGTGGCCAAATGGTTAGTTTCCCTGTTAAATTTATTGGCAGTTTGTTGCTTTGTTGTAATGAGGTTTTGGGGGAGTCATTGTGGTTATTTGGATTTCAGGTAAGTGTGATTTTGGTAAATGGCAGGAGACCTGCTACAACATGCGAGTGACTATATATAGTTTTCCCATACACCTGAGGAAGGAGCGGCAACTATGCAAGATTTCTACCCAGTAGCACACTTACCTGAAGTAATAGGTGCAATAGACTGCATACACATTGAAATCAAAGCACTGTCTGGGGAACAGGGAAGGATGTACATAAACAGAAAGGGCTTCCATCCATTAACTGCCAGGTTATGTGTAATGCTAAGCGAATCATCCTGAATGTGTATGCTGGCAACCCTGGCAGTTGCCATACTCAAATATCTAGCACAACTCTCAACCATATCATAGGTTTTCCAGGGGTGAAGTCATACCTCTCAACCTCTTACAACAAAAATCTGGACAAAGCCATACATAATGGGGGGACAAAGGCCCCAAAATAGCAACACTTTTTAAATATTGCTCTTAGAAACTTAGAAAGTTGATATAATAATAGGTTTTGCATTAGCATGAATTTTCTGAAGGGTATGAAGTCAGAAACACAAATATATGTCATTATTTTCTGACTTCAACCCTCAATGATTTACCAACAATTTGACAGAAAACCACAGTTTTATGAGAAACAGATCAAAATTGTGAGATAAAAATCTGAACATTCTGCAGAAATCTGTACAGCTGAAAGGTATGGGGATGATATCTCACACGGTCATTTACTGGGGGATGCAGGGTATACACTGGAGCAATGGCTGATGACACTCATCAGAAATGCACATGCACCCACAGAAGAATGCTATAATGATGCACATAGAGAGTGTATTTGGGATGATGAAGTCATGGTTCTTTTGCCTAGATACATCAGGGGAGCTCTGCACTATAATCCCCATACCTGTGCTGAAATTTTCACTGTCTGTGCCGTCCTTCACAATATTATTCTGAGAAAATAGCTGCAGCTGGAACAACAAGGGGTACACATCCCACCACCACCGGAAAGGTTACCACAGCCACACACAGGTGAGGAGTCAAATGGGGAACCACCAGCTGCTGTGGTTGTTGGTAGATGTACGAGTGCACAATATGCCCTCACCCTGGCCAAGAGGCAATGGATAGCACACATGCTCACCACCTGAGGGTGTAAAGCCTGCATCCTATGCACATACATACAGTAACATTGATGCCAGCCAGCACTCACAACTGTAAGCACACATAAGAGAAGAATATAATGGCTGAGTACTGCTAGCATCACACAGATACAGCCCCAAAGTAAAACACGTAACTGCTGGACTATCAAGGTAAGTGCTGAAAATGGAAGATGACAATAAATGCCTAAGAACACAAATGAATGGCAGATCCTTGCATACCGTTAGCTGCTGATATAACTAAGTATAAGGTATGTGATATAAGGTTATTGTGACTGTAACATATCACACTCACACACAAGCCAATGTTTAGTCCAAAACAAGGAATAACAAAGGAATACTGTATTGTTTCCTACAGAAATACCAGGAAGACTACAACTGCAAGAGCAAAACTCGAACACAACTTCTGCTGTGGCAACACATGAATAATAGTTGGCTCTCCCCACCCCCCAAAAATGGGAAAAAATTACAGTTTGTACAATCCAAGGAATAATACATAATGCACTTATTATAAATGCTTTCCACACAATTGTCACAAAATGTGTACATATTTACATAACAAAAGTCAATTGTATAGGATTGCTAGTCACCTCTCATTGTGCCCAGAACTCCACTGATGGTGTCTATGGGCCATCTTAGAAGCATAACACCCCAATGCCATTGACAATTTAATTACTTTACATTTCCATGGAGTAAAATAGAAGACTGTAAGGTAACCAGTTTTAACAATACCAATTCTAATGACAGTTAATAAGGCTGTCTATCTGTGAAAGTCAATGCATTCCAAAAATGCCTATGCCAGGAGTGAACTATAAGAAGTGCATATAGATAGAAGTTTCATCTCCTATTGCATAAATATAAATGTTTTCTGTGTAGTATATTAACAAATCTAGCATGTACTTTAAAATACAATTATATGCTAGCAACATCAGACTCCTTCTGTACAGATAAATCAAAGTGAATATCAGTCCTGTGTATTTACAAATACACAAGTCCCCTCAACATCAAGTTCCCTAGCTACATGGTTACCATCTGATGGTGTAGATTCAGGCCCCTGACCATGAAGAAGATGCAAATGAGGTGTGAACTCATTAGAATTGTTGAATCACAAACGTCTGGCTTTGTGTAGCACATGTAAACATTGTATAGGCACTACCTCAGTGTTTGTTGCTAACAGATTGCAAAGGTGAATGATTAGTGGGGAGGAGAAGGAATGCACAAGAACAATTCAGATTCCCTCCCTGCAGTGGGTGTGTCAGCCAGGATACACTTACAAAGTGTAGACGTAATTGTAGCAGTCTTGAAAATGGAAGTGAACAGCACACATTTCTGTGTGCTAATAGCTAAAATATCCTTTTTTTAAAGAAAACTGTATTTTACTGTCATGTAATATTGTCATACATTTTAAGGACAATGATACAAAATGCCCTATAGACTGCATATGTGAGAGTACAGCACACATAAGAGAAGAACAAACACAATATAAAGACAAGACACATCTGCACTGGTACAAACAATAGTCATAAATGCTTGTGTGCTCATTCATTGCACTAAATATGTAAGCAACATATGTACAAACAACTAAGAAGTGTACAAGTGTTATATGTCTTTATAACACTGTGGTGGAAGTGGGACCTGTCTATATGCACAATGATTGTCATTCCTGCTGCAAAGCTGTTTCTGTGGCAAAGAGCAATAAGACCCCCTACTGTGTTTTGCACATGACAATTCAAATCCAGAAGTGTGTAAAAATCTGTAATGTATGTTAAAATGTATTTAGTAGTGTTTTCCTTTTTTTATTATTTTTTTATAATATTAATATTTGCACGGAGCGCAGCTTAGCGCAAACACAGTGAAACAGGTAAATACATTAAATGTAATGTGAAGTTAACTTGTATGATAACGACTGCATAAATTAAGTGTGAGTGTGTAGCACACCTGGTAAACATGATGAAGTGTACAGTATAGTACATTCAGATCATGGTACAAATCCCACATTTACCTTTTAATCATGAAACCTAATAAATCTTGTTATAAAAACAATGCATGTTTAGATTTGCCTGTCATGTTTGCACATCACGTAACATGGTCTAATGTCCCAGATAGCAAGCAGACATTCCATCACGCAAACCTGCTAAGTGGCATTGTGCGATGGTCAGCACACTTCCAAAACACTTACAGGACCAGAACACCTGTAAACAAAAGGAAGACACTTGTCAATTTCAAAAAGGATAAACTGTTGCATCTTTTGCTTGCCGTCATGTGGCACTGCATGACAGTCAACAACACCTGCAAACTCCAAGGAGACACTTGTCAATTTCAAAATGGATACATTATATCATATGTTGTTTGTCACCTCACAAAAATGCTAAGTGGCATTGTACGGCAGTCAGCACACATACATACTAATGAATGTGAAAATATAGAGCTGCTGCTTATTTGCTCCTGTGGCAGCAGGTGTAAGTTAAGGACTACAATACAGCCGAGCCTGGGTTCTATTATAGCAAAGGTCAAAATTTTAATAAAGTTGTTCCACTTTAATTTATGTAAAAATTAACATTAGAAAAATAATTACACATAGAAATAACTATCTTCAAGTGCATTGAGCATACACAGGGTATCAGATATAATATTAAATGTGTAACTATGGGCATTATAGAATTATGGTTGCACTATTAAACATTTATTTTCTGAACGTTCATGTCCCACACATATATGGTTAAACACTTAGCCCTTTAATGTATATGTATAACTAATGAGCAGGTTAGACAAACAAGGTCTCAGTTCCAAAGAGCACTATGCACAGTAAAAAATACACTTGTGGCCCAGCCTTACCTGTGGTAAATGATACAAGTTAATGCTCATAATACAGGTGAGCCAGTGGTCTAATCTAATATACTCACAATTTTATTAATGCTTGTAAACATAATTATAAATAACAATAACTATGTATAGCATTGGAGCTCATATGAATTATATGTGTGACTGAGGGCATACTGACAGTTATGTTTCTGTAATTATAATCATCTTTTTGAGCTTTGGATGGACTTCTTACTTCAATGATAGTCACTCACACATTAATGTATAACCAGGACCTTGCCAGGTCACACACATACATGATTAACTCCTCACTATGTCCTGTGCATATATATAATTAATGAGCATGTCTGACAAGCACTTCTTCTCTAGCATGGGTGAAAATACAAGGGGTATGTATGCAGCACAAAAGAATAAAATTACTTTAGCTGAAGTATTGCTCTTGAATACATTATTAGAAAATTAAGTATGCATATCTTAACTGTAAAATCAAACATGCATTTGTCAGTCTGTAGCTGAAACCAACTGTAGGAGTCAATTGTAATAGTGTATTCAAATGTTGTAGATTCATATCCTACTAGTAACAAGTATATAGTACGATAATTTAAAAATATATAATAATTTCAACAAATTTGGCATATACGCCATGTTGTTAACTTAATTTGTATTAGCTGATCAAACATATCTGATATATATATATATATATATATATATATATATATATATATATATATATATATATATATATATATATATATATATATATATATATGTGTGTGTGTTCTTTAATCGAAAGTACGGTTCATCGAACTGTACTTCCGTGAAGTGACTTCCAAGAAAGTGCATTTTGTCGAAAATGCACATTCATGGAAAAAGTAAAAGAAAACTAAACATTAAAAAAAAAAACAGTAAACACTAATATGCAGGGGGGTAAGCCCCCTTGCACCCCCACTACTTTAATATTCTCATTCTGAGATCGCACTACAGTGGGGAAAAGAGAATATTCCCTTATCCTCACTGTACTATGATCTCAATAGGAGTTTCCTTAGTTATACATCAACAGTATACATTGATGTACAACTAACGGTACATGCCAACTGCATGTTTTTTTTTTTCTTTAGCGAAGGTGCATTTTCGACAAAATGCACTTTCACTAAAGTTGATTCGATAAAGTGCAGTTTGATGAACCGTACATTCGACAATACAAATAGGACCCATATATTTATATATATATATATATATATATATATATATATATATATATATATATATATATATATATATATATGTATAGGAGTGCCTTCTGTGTGGAGTCTGCATGTCCTCCCATGGTTGAGTGACATTAAAGACATGCAGGTAGGTGCGAGCATGAATGGATGTGCCTTTTTTGAAGGGTGGGCGTCGGGCTGGCAACTCGGCACCATAAAAATCTACTGCCAATCATGAGCGGACCAGAAATCCACTGTGGCGACCCCAAACCGGGAAAAGCCGAAAGTCTTATACATATATATATATATATATATATATATATCTAGGACTTTTCAACGAAAGTTCAAAAGCCCGAATCCAAAACCACTGAACACACTTTAACGAAAGTGCTTTCATCAAAAAAGTGCTTTTGTTAAAATATGTTAAAAAAATACTAAATCTACTTGAATGCAGGGGGGCAAGCAATATAGTGAGGAAAAGAGAATTGTCCTTTACGGCACCATAGTATGACTGGAACAACAAGCATACTTATGTGAAAGTGCTGCTTCAGTGAATAGCACTTTCGCGCAAGTATGCTCACCAAATTAGGATTCGGGGAAAGATGCAGTCAAGCATTTGTATGGATCCGTAGATATATATATATATATATATATATATATATATATATATATATATATATATATATATATATATATATATAAAGAGAGAGAGAGAGATAGATTATATATATGTGTGTGTGTGTGTGTGTGTGTGTGTGTGTGTGTGTGTGTGTGTGTGTGTGTGTGTGTATGTGTAGTTATATAGACATATAGATATAGATATAGTGCAAGGATTACTTGGAACAATCATCAGTCATAGTTTGTAGATGTTAAAAATTACATTTAATGCAAAGGTAAACTTATGTTATTGATACTGTAGTAAATTATTGTTCTTCAAAGAAAGATAGGCCAACCAGTGTGGCTCAGCCTGCCTTCCCATCAAATGGCTCCTGCACTGATGCCCAGCAACTCTGGGTCCCAGCCTGGCAGTAGTGCCTCTGCAACCCTTGCACTATGCGGGCCCTCCACATCAGTAAGCATTACCCTGGCAGCTGGTGCAGTGGTACCCTCCAGGAGTATTGACAGAGGTAGTGATTTTGTCATGCGCCAGGAAATGCCAGGCATGGTGCGTGAGGTGGCGGATAGCATCACTGGTCCACACCTCAGCTGAATGGAGATGCTCACCAGAGTGCTGTGTAAATGAAAACATCAGGCAATCCAACAGCTAGCTGAGGAGGTGGTCAGTGATGACAGTTCTGAGGGTGAGGATTAGATTCTCACTGTCCCTATGTTTGACAGGGATAGGCAACCATGTCAGCTCCCTATCCTTAATCACAGTATCTCCCAACCTGTTGTATCCTTCTCCATCCCTGTCTTTTCTCTTGTTCATTCTGTTTGTCTGTGTCTGCATCCTCACCTACCCTAAATTACCTTACCCTGAAATATCTACATCACTTACTCAACATTTGTCTCTTACTGAAATAAAAACTCAAAAATGGGCACCTGTCCCCAAAACATATTGTCCCATACATAGCTCTCCACTTAGCAAATGTGTCTTCTAGACGCTTGATTCATTCCATTTGGCTATACAACATGATTGCATTGTGGCCACACATCTTTGTTGAGGTGACCATCCCAATTCAGTCAATATTCTATATGTATTAATTTTACACTGACGAAAAAGTGGATGGCTATGTTTTTTCCTAACTCCCTCTTGCACATTCCTATATTGCTTTCTCTTTCTTCTTCCCCCTGCTTGCCCTCCATTTCACCACTTTCCTCTCTACACCATTTTCACAGCTTTAATCTGGTCAAAAAACTGGAATCACACACTACACACATAAATAAGAACGCCCCCCATGAAGCCCTTCACTTTTTGTCTTCTCTGTTTGGTCTGTATTTGGCATTGTGCACTGATACTGAGCGACAGTGAATGGCTCTTCACGTCCTATGGTGTAGTGCGGTTAACTCCTTGCAATGCTCCTTAAACTCGCTGTGGTAAGAAAACACACAGTTAATGCACCTGCAAAGCCCCTGCATAAATAGACAACAATGACTCCTATGCAGAGGAATACACAATTACCCTATATAGCCACTTAAACAAATCCATTGACTCGGCTGTACATAATAGGAACAAAACCAGGTCTTCCTAATAAAACAACCCACCCTAGTGGACTATACGTATAAATAAGTTATACAACAAGAGAAATAAACTGATATCTAAGAATATGAGGAAATTAACTCAACAGAGTAAGAATACAGTCCACAGCTTGAACAAGCAAACCAGATATCTTGTTAAGTCCTATAAGGCTAGCTATGAGTCTAAATTAGCTTCCCTAGCTAAAACAATCATAAGGCATTCTTTAGCTACATCCACAACCTAAGAGGGAATGCCCAGCTGTGTGTAAAAATGTATAGTGGATGGTACCACTCACACTGAACCTGAGAAAATTGCTAACCTGCTAGCCAACAGATTTTGTAATAACTTCACCCCTCTGTCCCCACCTGACTTATCCCAAAGCATTCCCAACACCAGTCCTCTACAGAGTATATCCAAAGAACAGGTCATACAAGCACTCTCCAAGGCCAAAAATACAGGATCTATGGGATCAGATAACATTTAATTATTTAACATTTGTTGACTAGGAAAGTCTGACTGGGACAGAACCTATTTTCAGCAGAAACCCAGGGAGAAACACTCCAGGCACATGTCTTTGGAATGTGGGAGGAAATTGGAGTACCCAGAGGAAACCCTCACAAATGCAAGGTAGAACATGCAGACTCTGCACAGAAGGCACCCAGCTGAGAATTGAAGCAGAAAACATCTTGCTGTGAGGTGACAATGTTAACTGCTGCACCAGTGCACCACCCTAATTCCAGGCTGCTTACTAAATAATTTAAAACAAGACCTAACAGAACCACTGAACACTGTCTTTAACCATAGCCTGAAAACTTGCTTTATCTCAGCAGAGTGGAGAAGAGCAACAGTAATACCCTTGCACAAAGGGTGGGGGCATCAACTGACCCTGGGAGCTATCAACCCATAAGCCTAACCAGCCTTGTCTGCAAGGCCATGGAAAGAATCATTATGGACCTTATCCCCAAGGACATAGGTGACCTTCAAACTCTTGACCTGACCCAGTTTGACTTTGTCAAGGGTAGATCTTGCTTATTAAGCCTAGTGGACTTCTTTGAGAATGTCAACAAAGAGCTGGATGAGGGAAAACAGTACATACCACTTCTATTGATTTTGCCAAGGCTTTTGGCACAATCTTGCATTCAGGTATTATAGAGAAATTCCTCCCCTAGGGAGTAACCCATACATTACTGGATGGGTAGCCAGTTAGCTCACTGACAGAACACACACTGTCAAAGTTGGGGAGTCCACCTGTGCCTGTAGACTAGTTACAAGTGGGGTAATGTAAGAATCTGTGCTAGACCCTCTCCTGTTTGAAATCTAGCTCTCTGAAGTTCAGGGAAAGGTAGATGGCCTGTGGCTTACCATGTTTGTAGATGACTGTAAACTTAGCCCAGTCAAACAGTCCCTCAATGATATTAACATATTACAGAAAGGTCTGACACAGACTAATGATTGGTGCTGAGCTCATGGACTAAAACGTAACATAAAAAATGCCTCATTAGCCCTTTGGCAAAGAAATAGCCCATGCTAATATAGCACCCCTCTAAGCTCAAAGTAGTGTGAGACTTGGGAACACAGGTTCATAACAATGTAAACTTTGATCGCCATGTGTCCATACTGGTAAGAAAAGCATTCTACATTGCACATCTCATAAATAAGGGCATCGCATCCAAGACCAGGAAGGTTATAATTCCACTGTACTCAACCTTTATCAGACCACTAACTGAGTACAATGCTCCCTTATGTATGCAGCTCACCAGACAGCTGCAGCAACTGGAAAAAACGCAGAGATTTCTTACCAAGAGAATCCAGGGCCTCCAAAACATGACATACATAGAAAGACTGAAAGCTCTGTCACTGTACTATGTATTATACAGGTTGCTGAGAGGTGATCTGTGCCTTGCCTACAGAGCAGTCTCAGACCCTGCCCTAATGGAATTGCACATCCACCAATCAAATGAGACAAGAATAACACATTCCAGGGATGTCATTCTAGCCTGTGGCATTAACAAAGCATGCTAGAGAGCTAGATATAGCACCCAGTGATTACCTCTCCTCTGGAATAAGCTCCCACTCCATGTGAAGCAAAGCTGCTCAATGACCCTATTCAAGTTCAACCTTGACAATTGGATAGGTGACCGTAAATTCATCCCGGAGGTAGTACCCTCATTGACAGGGGCAGTCAATGCTGACCACAAAATTGCTCTGCTAGCAATGACCCTTTAAATATGGTCAATAAGGGTACTCAGGTTTTTACATGGCTAAGCTGGTAAAGGCCCTAGTGGCATTAGCCCAGTAACCTCTTATGAACCTATGAACCTATGCAGAATAAAGACACTCATTAAAAATGTCATATAAAATATTTATTTAGACTGATAACTGTATAAATATGTAACTCCATATGTGTACTGTTGACATAAATCACTTGAGAATTGCTTGTTTTTATACAGTACTTCACTGTAGTCATTATCTGTCACATTTCCAATAATTATCACATGTAATTATTTAATGACATCATGCTATCACAAATTCATATGTAAAAATGTTAGCTAGAACTGATTTTAACCCTGCATCATCTATGCTCAAAATAAGACCTTAGTGCTCTTAGACCTGCTTCCACAGAGTTAGCTAGGCAGCAGGCATGTTTCTCACACTCAGTAGTGTCCAAAATGCTGACTGCCATGCCTTTCCACTTAGCCTGTTTGCAGAAAGGGAAGTGAACCAACATGACTCTTATACATTTCTGAATGAAACAGAGACCTGCGTTTGCTCATCAGTTAATTACTCACAAATGGGGAAAGCAGTATAGATATCTTTTAGGGTTATACAATGTATGCCACAACACATCCAATATGAATAAGCTATGAACACCATAGTATCTATTAGCTGTGTCCACCATAGCCACTATGGATAAGTACTTATCAAGTTCAACTAAACTCCTTGAACATGCATCTTGCATGTGCAAACACTTAGCCATTAATCCCATAAACCAGCTGCTTGGTGGTGCACTGTAGAACATGCTTAATTGTATGTATTACTTATGTTTACTGTCTAGTTTGTCTTCATCTCATTAAAGTCCATGTAAAAAACAACCAACTAGAAGACACTTTGTAATGACTGAACAAACATTTATACTCAGTTATGTGTTACCTTCACCCATCCACTTGAAACTCGTACCTCAGTACTTGTTCCCAAATATCAACTACACTACAGAAATAAATACAAAACATGCATTGTTACATTATTACAAAACATTGCATGTACAGCTTTATAATGACAATACACATTCAGATTGTCTTATATTTGTATTATTGTGGACAGCAATTTTTCACAAATATGAACACAGAAATATAATCACAAAAATGTATGTTTATATGTGACAATGTAAGTGTGTAATGTACACAACATTCTGGGAAACAGCTGCATATGTCTCACTTCTGCTACATGCATTCTTGACAGCTGTTTGCATCTAGTTTGACAACTGTATCTTAAAGCATACCTGCTCATTGGAACCACAACAAGAAATAATACAGCACTACTCTCATAACAGAATATGTTAACCAGATCATATAATGATGATGGCATCCTCTATAAAGACCACTATAACAAGGCACATGCATACATCAGAAGAATATAGCTGTGTATCCTACTGTTAGTGATTCAGTCCCATGGAGTGCAAATATGATGATGTCATCAACTATAAAGTGTTGCATGGCAACTCATCCAGTTTCATACATGTCTTTCAGCATTTTCTCTCAAATATCAAGTGATGATGTCATACACTATAAGTTGCCCAGCAGCATTGTAAAAATCAGACTTGTGCCATGGTGTTTATGTTAAATACTGAGTTATCTAGCTGGTATACTTAGATATGGGTTCTAATCTCAGTGTGGTCAACTGGTATGTTTAAATGTACACTCAGATGAACATACCTTTGTACCCTGCTTTCAGCAAGTCAGTCCCAGAGAGTGTAAATACTTTGTCCGTTGTACATGGCTACCCATCCATTTCATACAGACCTCAAACCATCTTCTTTTAAGCATCTAATGATGGTATCTTCCACTATAGGTTGTCCAGCAGCATTGTAAAAGCCAGACTTGTGTCATGGTGCTTGCATAAAGTACCGAGTTCTGTAGCTGGTGTACTTTGGTAGGGGTTCTAATCTCACTGCAATCAACTGGTGTGCGTCTGTATTCACTCGGCTGGCATTCAATAGATCATTTTAGAGCAGCAGGGGAAACACTTCTGCTCCCATCTTCTTATCAAGAAACACTGCTGATGTCATCAGCTATAAAGTTGTCTGGCACTATAGAAGGCAGACATGTGCTGTGGAACTTGCATTAAGTACTATGTTCTATAACAAGTTAGGTATGGGGTTTAACACACACTGCAGTCAGCTGGTGTGTGTGTTTGCTAGTGTTCATTTGGTTGACTTTCAGGACACCATTTCAGCCCAGCATGGCAGACACTCCTACTAAAACCCTCATCTTAACAGACACAGCTGATGCCATCAGCTATAACATTTTGTCTGACACTGTAGAAGCCAGACTTGTGCTGTTAGTATTCACTTAGCTGACATTCAAGAGGCCATTTTAGACCAGCATATGAGACACTCCTACTACCATCTTCATTTCAACAGATACTGATGATGTCATCAACTATAAAGTGTTGTCTGACACTATGGAAGCCAGACTTGTGCTGTAGCACTTGTGTTAACTACTGTGCTCTGTAGATAGTCAGATTGGGGTTCTACTTTCACTGAAGTCATTGTGTATGTGTGTGTGTGTGGGGGGGGTGTATGTCTGTATTTACTTGATTGACAGTCAAGAGACCATTTTTGACCAGCATGTGAGACACTCCTATTACTATCTAGTTCTCAACAGCCACTGATGATGTCATCACCTATAACATGTCATCTGACAGTGTAGAAGCCAGACTTGTGCTGTGACACTTGCATTAAATACTTTGGTTTGTATATAGCCAGGTGGGGGTTCTACTCTCACTATGGTTAACGAGTTTCTGTGTGCATTCAACAATCAGGATGGTGTGAATTTTAGAATGACGTGAGCCCACAGCTATGCCACACCCTTCTCTGAACATCTTCTTGTAACATACACAGATGATATCCTCCTGTATAACATGCACTCTGACAGTATGCAAGAAAAACCTGTGCTGTGGCACTGACAATAACTACTGTGTTTTCAAGCTACTTTACATGATTTATAGGGGGTTATAATCATACAACAGATAACCTGCGTGTGTTTAGTTTCAAATATTACTTTTTGGACAATTTTACACTGAGGTGTGACTCCACATCCATGTCAGGAACTCCTCCTAACATGTTCTTCTCAGCATACAATGATGCTATTATATTCCATAAAATACAATGTAATGGTGTTAAAGTCAGACATATGTGGTGCTGCTCATTTTGCATTGTATGGAAGTCATCTATACTTACACAGGTCTAATGATCAAATCAGACCCAGTCTACTACTGTGTTAGTGGTTGGTGGTACATTACAGTCATTGTGTGATCTTGTGAATAACTATTCATTTCACTACAACTTAGGAGAACCTTTAACATAGCTACATGCATCTATCCATCTTCTTTTTTCATCTGGCCATGTGACATCCTTCCTACAGAGGAGTGGCAGATGTCTTCATTTCAAATATGCATACACACATCATGAAGCAGAGTCATCCATGAACCTCTGCAACTCATCTCCAGACTGCTGCATGTGTGATTTCTAATTCTGTCATGGTGTGGTGCACTTCACATAAGGATAGTGGCATTATGTACTCCAATCAAAATAATACATATATATACACATAGCCTTACTATTTTCAATCATATAGCTATATGGAGTTTGTTTTAAATGGTAAAATAATGGATAGGAATTTATGTGATGCTGTCCTTTAGCTTGCTAATATCCTATGACCCTATGGTATATTCAACAATTGGAATGTCCACTGAGGTTCCTGACTAAAAGAACACAGGGAGTAAGTAAAATGCCCTATGCAGGCTGCCTCAAGGGCCTATCCCTGTATTCTATCTCCTACAGGCTTTTGAGGGCAGATCTATGCCTGGCATACAGGGCATTGTCAGACCCCATTCTAGTGGGCCTCCTAAATATCCACAAAACAAACAGCACCAGAGTTATCCATTCTAAAGACTTAATCTTTGCCTGTGATATAAATTGGACCTGCTGGAGAGATAGGTATGTATCCCAGAGACTACCCCATCTGTGGAACATGCTCCCCATCCATGTGAAACAGAGTTCCTCCCTAATCCAATTCAAGTGCAACTTGGACAATTGGATGGGAGACCGGAAATTCATCCCTGGTTCGGATCCTATGTCTCTAATGTACACAGGTAGCCTGTAAATGGTTCATCTCCCAGGCCCATAGTTATACTTATCAAGGGTATCAGAACTTGTCAGAGATTTGGGATGAATAGCTAGGCTTAAAAAGGCCCTTGTGGTTGTTAGCCTAGTAAACACCTATAAACCTAAGAACCTATGAACATTTCACATGTCAACTGCTGCTGTCATTGACATGTATACTGAGGTGTGGATGTATGGTAGGCCTACACATGGGTATTAGAATCTATTATGTGAGGTGATTTATTGATGGCCAGTGTTGACATTTGATTTCATGTTCCTTCCATCATAGCTGTAGTAATCTTGAGAACCACTGACGTGGGATGATGCTATGTATATTGTTGGCTTAGTAAGGCATGTGTTTTTGTAGTGGAGCAGTTCAATATTCTATGCAGTTCTCTTTCAACTATTACAGTGACACTTGCAGAATGGTACATATGTGCATGTGTATACCCACTGACACTAAATGCTCAGTACCATACAACAATATAAATTCATAGCGATTAAATGGGCACATAAGTCTTGTTACATCCACATGGTGTGATATACACAAAATATCACATGTTTTGATACAATTACGATCTTCTGGAATTCATTGTATACACAATTGTGTTGATATTCTCAAGGATCATTAAGGTGGTCACCAGACCCATTGTGTACCTATCAGCATTTGTGTCAGTAACTGTTCTGCATTAGCTGCAACCATCTCATTTGTAATGTGTTCTTAAATTGTATCAGGCCACTCAAATACAGCTTGCCAATGAAAAACATATAGGCATATGTTGTGTAACTGATGTAATTATGTGGCATTGCCAGACTTTTATGACTGTGTGAACATGAACATTACCACTGTGTGGCATGTGATGCATAACCAAGAGTGTATTTGTAGGTATTGCCACAAATCATTTATTTAATTAAGTGTGAAGTGTTAAGGGGAATACACAACTAAATACAGAGCTGTTTGTGGATGCCATTACTCATACTCAACCAGAAAAAAATAGATAATCTGCTAGTTGACAGTTTGTCTCACCACTGGCCATCAGCCAAAGTATACATGCAAACATTACTCAGTTTATCTTCTCAGGACAGCAACTCATCTGTGCACTTTCTATGGCTAATAACACAGAATCAATGAGCCCTGTCAACATCCAAGGTTGCCTATAGCATGACTTAAAACCTGACCTAGCAGATACAGTTGTATCCCTACTTAAACACAGCCTCCAGACAGCCTGTATTCTTGTAGAAGGGTGTACAGCAGCAGTCATCCATCTGAACTGGGGGAACATCAGATGACACATGGACGTATTGACCTATAATCCTGACTGTCCTCATTTCTGAGGCAGACCAATGAGTCATCGTGGACCTTATGCATAAGACAGGTAATCTCCCAACTGTTTAGCAAACTCATGGTTGATTTGTTAAGGCTACATCTTGTCTGTTAAATCTGTTTGCTGTCTTCAAGAAGGTCAGCAGGGGCATGCACAAGGAAAATACTATCATCATGAATAACTTGACCTGACATTGTTACCAAGTGGATAGAGAAATGGATCACATACAGGACACATTATGTCAAAGTGTATAAAGTCACCTCTATCTAGACTCCAGTGACCAGGTCCCTACCTCAGGATTTTGTACTATGCCCTTTCCTTTTCACTATTTCATTTTCAGATGCCAAGACAAACTTAAACATCCTGTGTCTAACCAGCTTTGTGGAGTACTGCAAATTGTGGACAATCTTTGAATCCAAGATATGTATTGGTATAATGCAGATAGTATTAACACACACAAAAGATTTTTGCCAGAGCCCTGGGTACACAGTAGATGAACACAAATTCATGAGGGGATTATTTCCTTGATGAAACCAAATACCCAAACTAATTACAATATAGACACCACATCCTATGAGCAGACTGAGTGGAATGTGACGTGTGCACTCAAGTAGATTGTATATGAACTGTACCACAGCATTGCCCACAGTGGTAATGTACACAGTAAATACATAGCTGATTAACAACATTGATGGCATGGATTACATTCATAAACGTGTAGATTGTGACATATAACTAGCCAGGATTTTTCATGGTTTGAATTACAGGTGTAACAGCATCCCTCTTAACACCTACAAAAGCTGTTAATTTTTGAGGAAGGCATGCTTGATTCCCCTCATAGATTATTGACAAATCATGACAGTTGTGCAAGTGTCTTCTTGCAGAACCATGTATAATAACTCACAATCACATATGTTAGTCAATGACACAGATTAATGCTGGTATTATTCTGACATTGTTCATGATTGTGTGTGCTTCTGTCTATTGTTGTCTCTGAGCCTGTTGCTATGTGTCCCACTTGATTAAGACCTATGCTGACATTACATTTGTATTCAGGCAGCTCATTTTACACAGCTTCACAATATGCACCTACCCCCTATTGTATATACCGCCCTTAATAAATGTCTTCTACAGTGATCATGTCAGGATACTTATATTATGAACAATCTACTTTATCAATATGTCACCATGTGTGACAGTCACATAATATGGTGATATGACTATATCGACACAGAAGGTGTAAACAGCAGTACATACTATATCGTGTAGATATGTGATTATTGTTCATGCTACAACTGTCTTGTCCTTGTAGGTATGTAAGTTGTCATGCCGTCATATGCTGTACAGTACCATGTTTCACCTGTCCTCTTCCCCTGTATTTGTTCCTACAGTTCATGTGTATGTTCCTTTTTAATACACACATTTCCCATGAATACATATTTCTAATGCAGTCTACATTCCCTTGCTGATCACTAGCAAATGTTTTACTCAGTGTGCTTAAAACAAGTTTGTACACTACTCCACACTGACTACACTTTCATATAATGTGTTAGAACTGTATATATTGCTTTATATTAAACCTTGATAGTCATTGTGACTTTTCTCACAATCCAGCAGACCTAGTTTGCCTGTAGGTATACAGATTTACATGTATGCAGGTGTTTGTGTTGCTTTACATGGTTTCCTGGCCTGTAACACTGATGCTGACCATGAAATCTCGCTTGTGTTCATGCAAGCATGATGCGTAGCATGCATATGCAATTAGCACTGCTGGTCATTGCACTAACACATAAACTCCATGTAGGCTTCTCACTAAGCCTTCTTCTTCTTCTTCTTCTTTCGGCTTTTTCTGGTCAGGGGTCACCACAGCAGATCACCTGTCCACTCATGATTGGCAGTGGAGTTTTATGGTGTCGAGTTGCCAGCCCGGTGCCCAACCTTCCATGGAAGGCACACACACACTCACACCTAGGGCTAATTTGGAGTGTCCAATCCACCTGCAGCATGTCTTTGGGATGTGGGAGGAAACCGCAGCACCCAGAGGAGACTCACGCGACCGCAGGGAGGATATGCAGACTCCGCACAGAAGGCACCCCAACCGAGAATCAAACCAGTGAACCTCTTGCTGTGAGGTGACAATGCTAACCAATGCACCACCGTGGCCACCCAGGCATCTCACTAAGGGTTTATTGAATCCCCCAGTGTAACACCATACATGAAATGGTTCAGCAATACTCATATTTATGGGGACACAATAAAAATAAGTTTTTAGAAGTATGGACTAAAAAGGATTCTATTATGGCAGCTAAGGAAAAGTGAAAAGAGAATAAACAAATGTAAAACAAATCCTGAGAAAGTGGAAGTGCCTGTTTATGGATAGCAAGATGTAAACAGTGAAATTGTTTTAGTCTGATTAGTTTTATATACAGGTCAGAAATATTTTTATCAACCAGGGGAGAAATTTTCAACAGTAATTAATAAACAGTTGAAGGAATTTGTCTAGGAGGAGAAGAGGGCAAGGGTCAAGTGGGATAAGGTGATCCTTCCAATAGAACAAGGAGGTTTAGGGTTACCTGATTTGAAGAGATATTTTAAAGCTGCACAGTTAAAACACAATTACAAAGCACAAGTAGAAAGCTATAATTCAAAGTGGAAAGGGATGATGATGAAGCAGAGGAGAATTCAAAAGAAAAGGAGAGACTGGGATTTTGGCTGGAGATCCTTAATGAGAATAATAACAGCCATACCAAGCATTATATTCATAAAGTATCAGAAAATATTCTAAGAACTAAGCTAGCATGAGAATGGAGAAAGGAGAGTTTGCTGGTAGGGACTACTGCAATTAGGGGTGCAGAGATTATGCAAGAGGGGCCTGGAATTTACTAGACAAAACTGGCAAAGGAACCAAGGTATTGGGAGTAAATAACTGGAGAGGGAAAGGTAATACAATGCCTGAGGCCAAGAAAACAGTTGGACTGCATGTTAGAGACTGCCTTCCCTAACAGGATTTGACATCAAAGTATAGGCAAAGGGAAAGGTATGGAAAAATCCAAAGTAAAATACTTGTTCTGGTAGAATTCTCATTGTAATCTAGAACAGAAGCTGCTGTTAAAAAGGGATAGTTAGTGGGGCATATAAGATATTGCATGATAATTACAGGAACCAATCAGAGGAGGTTAGAAAAGATTGGTAAGAGAGATTGGATAAGCAATTCACAAGGAAACAATGGGAGGGCATATGTGTGGCTCCCAAATATACCACGAGTTCTAGAAGATTTAGGATTTTTGCTTGGAAGTGTTTGCATAGGCATTTTTATACCCCGAGCTGTTTCCAAAGAATTGTTCTTCAGGTAGATGCCAAATGTTGGAGGTGTGATGGGAAAGAGAGGTACCTGGAAACATATGTTTTGGGAGAGTAATGAGTTGGCAGACTTTAAAAATTCCCTACAGAGTACTCTGTCAGAAAATCTGGGTGAGCAAATGGGTGTAACTTAAGAAATAATTTATTTTTTGAGCTGGGATACAGGATATGAATTACCTAGACATAGTAAAACCTTGTTAAGTTTAGTTCTGGTGGCTGCCAAAAAGCAATTACTAGAAAATGGAAATCAAAGTCTAAACCAGTTGAATTTGAAATATTGTATATTGCAATGGTGATATAAGATCTGCAGGTAGAATCTTTAGAAAAAGGTAGGAGAAAAGTGCATAGAAGAAATGGAAATTGTGGGAAGAATACATTTTTTTATTTTATTTTTTGTTGACCTTTGTTCAGAAAAGTTCGTGTTCGATCCTGTTTTCATGAGTTCCGGGAGAAATGCATGTTTTTGCTGGCTTTAGATGTTTTAGAATGATGGAGGACACGGAGGGAGACGGGAGAACATAACAACACAGGAGGCAACCCACACCACCATTGCATAGCCCAGAAGAACCTCCCGGAACCGACCCCCTGAGGCTGTGCATTATTAATCACACCACTGTGCTGCAGTATACATGCCGAATAATGTTTTGGAGGAGGAGTGAGGTTTAAGGAATGGCAGGTATTGAGCAGTCTGGGTAATGTTGGATTGATAATAGTTATACAAAAGAATACTTGTGATGTAAAATGTTTCTGAGAACATGTTAATATAGTTTGTTTTCTTTTATCTAAATGTATGTTTGCCTATGTCCCAAGTGATAATTCAATAAACGTGTTTTAAAAAGTATTGATTTATGAGTTTATTTGTTAGGCAATTCTTGATGTTAACAGCTTAAAGATTTCAACAGATTGATTTTAACAGTTTAAAGCAGGATAAGGAACAATAGATTGCATGAAATATAAAACATGTTTTCCAAGTTCAATCAGAAATATGGCATTTGCTATCTTCAGGACTACTGGAATGGTGTCACTGATAATATTTGTTTAAACAGTGACAAATTTAATAAGCAAAGGTGCAAATAACTTGTTGATACTGGCTATCTCTTCTCAAGGACGGTTTCTTAGAATTTTCCTCCATGGTTGAGAGATGGTATGTGGGAATACAATATTTCTGTTAAAGGCTGATAGAGCAGCCTTTGGTAAGTAGAGGTGTTTACATGTCAAGGTGAAATGCTGAAGTCTGATAAAGAGAAATTGAAATGTTTGCAAGTGTTAGAGATGGCAGCTGGACTAGTACATGCTGAGTAAGGAATAGGCTTATTTATTCATGTAGTTAATTACTTAGTGAAATAACTTTTAAACATCTGCCTTCAGCACTGTGATTCCTCTCACTCTGACTTCAGCCTCCAGTAACTCTAGGCATTTTAATGTCTAAAACAGCATGACAGCTGAGTGCTTTGACTGATATCCTAAAAACATTGGGAACAGGTCAGCCTGGTGGCTTAAATGTATAAAGCCCAGCTGATGATTCAAATGAACTGGGTTTGAGTACCAGTTTTGCTGCTAGAGGAGCCAGGTAGTTGATGGTGCGATTTATGTGCGATGGTCTAGTCTGGTCTGATGCAATGTAGATACCTTCTAGTGAAAGGAAAGAAATGCAATATTTTCACTAATAATTAGCAAGGATGAGTGCTTGACAGCTTCCTTGCTTATGTTCTACTACCTTCTCCATACTATCTATACTGCTAAGTTCATGGACATACAGCACTATAATTGCAAATAATTGTATAGCACTAAAACAATGTCTAAAACCACTTCAGTTGGGATCATCATATTATAATGTAATTATAACAAATTATAAATAAATGAAAATGAGTGAATAAACTACATGTGTTATAACAACCTGCTACCTAATAGATGTTCTGATTTCTTCTCAGTGCAAGCTGCTTTAAAGCAGACCAAAGGCTGTATCTATTCTTACCAGAAATCTGCAGCAGTTATACATCAACTTCAACTCTATTACTGTGCAGACGTAAATTATGCTGAAGAGATGACTTCTTATTATGCCATTTTTTTTAATCTATAGCATTTTTAAATATTTATCTGATACATGTTTGGTTTACTTTGATTGCATAATGCTCTCACCTTGTTTATTAAGTCATTCTTATAATATTTAGATTAAACAATAATGTATAGTCAAATAAACAAACTTACACCTCCAGTTTTTGTTACTAAGCAGACATAGTCCAATGCCCACATTACTGAGAGGAAACACATAGTCCACAAAGTTTGTTTTCAGTTATTGAGTTCCACAGCTTCAGGCAAGACAATCAACTTCTGATTTACTTTACTGCTGAGCACATATATTTTTAGCACATTATTTTATTCTAGAGACTGTCATAAAATCCCATTTTGAGAACAACTTGTGTTATTTTATTTAACTCACTGCCACAATGCTATGCAGAGTTTTTTTTTCTCAAGTACTGGGATTCTTATATTGGAATATTTTTTTTGTATACATAATGTAAAATGCTTTTGGTGCTTATCTGTTTCCTTTAATTTTATGAGACTGCAATATCTACATTTAGAAATGGATGTACTAGTTGTGAGCAGCTCATCTCAGAAATATAGAGCAGTTTAGCCTCTGCTCTGCCTGTAAATGGGCTGCTAAATAAATGACAAAGGATTCACTAGAATAAATGTTCTTTCCTCTTCTTTATATTGCTGTAGGCATTAATGCTCTCTTCGTCAAGTGTTTCTGACATGGTCATGCTCCTTAAGGGGAGTGTTTGTGCCAAGTAATGGCCCATGTGGCTTGCTGTTCGCATTGTTTATGCAATTCTGTTCTTTCTGGAAAAGCAAAGGGCTGACATGCTTTCAGGCTATTTGAAATTGCATGTGAATAAAATAAATGCTTTAAAAACTCACTGGAACCTATATCTAGCTGAAAATTAAAACTTTTCAAGAATCAGTCCTGTATACTCCCACCCTGGGCAAATCCCTCTATACCTGGCCTGGTTTGTATGCATTTTAAATTACTGCCATCTGCTTCTGGGGTACTGCTAGAGCCATTTTTATTCAGTGGGGAAACCTGGATATCATATCTGTGAGATGCACAGCTTGGTGACATAGTGTTTTCAATACGTTGCAGCAGTTACATCTTTTATGGCTGTTTTGTTGTTAAATATGCTTTTTTCATCCACATTGAGGTATCTGTCTCTTTCAATGCAGTATCTCAGAAAACAACATATCATGGTGGCACATATGGCATTAAGCCATATGTCAAACCAAATGTACTGCAGCAGTGTACATGGTCAAAACAGCTGTCCACTAAATGTAAAAAATCTAAAGAATAAACCTTTCTGTGGAATTAGATAACATTTTTATAGTCAGCTGCAAGAACTGCATGTCTAATGGATGCATGGACAAGACATCTTGAAAGCATTTTATATCTTGAAGGTATTGTCCATAAAACTGTTTCAAGCATAGGTGAGGAATAGTATATATGTATATGTGCTATATAAGTAAAAGTAGTGGAAACATTGCCGGATCAGATAGAAGACCCAGATGTCATAGTCAGATTAGTAGAAAGCATCATGTTTCATTTAGCTTTATATTATGTTATCTCTTTCTTTCATTCTTTAAGATAACAGGTTCAGTCAAAAGCAGACAGCACAGTGTATTATCTAGGGAAGGGTAGAGAATGTGGACAACAAAGTTCAAATGCATTTAACACTTGTCCAGAATAAGGCATACAAACTGGCTCTAACATATAAATTATATATACTATATGGATGTGGTGGATTGCCTGTAGTCCACTATCACACACTGTTTAAATGCAGAGTAAAAAAGATGAACCACAAAATATATCCCAACCCCACGTTCTCTAATCATACTTCAGTGTCGCTCAGTTTCTTGAATCACAATAGATGCAGACAGTACCCTAGCCATACAGTAATGCTCCCATTTGTGTGACGGTGTACATGCCCATGAACATTTACAACTGGTGCAGAAGTCCTGAAAAGGGATCTCTGGACTGCTTTAAGGGATGGCCTGAGAGGCCACATTCTTTCACTCCGAACAGTTTGGGGTCGGCTACTTTCCTTTCTGTAAATAAACAATGTAAACAGTCTGTAGAACAGAGCGTGTGTGTGCAACTTTAAGAAGCATTTCCAAGTGTAGGCAAGTGCATATAAACAGTGAACACGTGCAGGCAGCAGTGCCATTTTGAGAGAACAGCCAGTGTTAACATGTATGAGTGTGGTAGTCAGTCTATTTATAAGTGTATTTAAGTTTAAGTTACAAAACCTAATTTCTGATGTGTTTGTGTGTAATAAAGCTGCTTGAACTAAACACATAACCGTTCATCTGTTTATCCTGGCCGGACAAGCGACATGGTGTCAGAACCCTGATTGAGAGTACAACTTCTTCAAGCCATGAGGTGCAGAGTTGACAGTGAAGGTATATTGAGCAGATTGAGTGATACAGTGCTCAACCAAAAAGGGCCAGAAATGAACTTCAGGTAACAAAAAATCTTGCAGAAATTATTTATTTTGCAAAGGAAATGAAACAGAGCATTTGTAAGGCAAAAAATGCATTATTAATAACATGAGTAGCACAAAACACATTATTAATCAAACGAAAGGCACAAAATGCATTATTAATTAAACAAATTGTTCAAAACCATGATATTTGATAAAACTATCAGAAATATTTATATGGGGCTCAGAATTACATTTGGTTTGCATAACAGGCATGTTTAAAGTAAAATTAGCACAAGAAAAGTATAATGAGCATGATAAGAGGTTAAATGGCCATAACGAGTACAATAAAATGGCAAAATAAGGTTAAAGGGCAAGCCAACCGCATGTTTTCTAGTAAAAGACCATGTTTGGACATAAAATACTATTCTTGCACAAACTCCACTCCACACACCTTCAGATAGAAACAACTCTGATCCAAAACAATACCAAAACAGCAACATCTTCAGAAGTCAGGAATCGAAAAACAGGAACCAAAGTCAAATCCAAAAGCAAATTCTTTATTCTCCAGCGCCTCAGTGTAACCACCTTTCAAGAGTATACATTCTCACTGAAAGAATGGATATATATATACTCATAGCAATTAATTAAACAATTAATTAAACAATTATGTTCAAAAAAGTTTTAAAGCAGACACCTCCAGTTTATTTCATTATTCAGTCCACAGGGTGTCATTGTATTGTATTTCAAAATAAAAATACTTTCCTTATATTGTAAGTTATATTTCAAAGCATTTTCATCATTACAAAGACATTTCACACTTTCTAAAACTGTTCCTGTTAAAAATGAAGCATCACTATTATGATAAACACTAAAATGTGTGGCAATAAATTTATTTTCCTTTTATGTCTTATGTCTCTAATGTGCTCACCTAACCTAATCTGAACTCTCTTTAGTTTCACCTATATAATATAATCCACAGGGACAGTGTAAAGCATACACAACTCCCTTGCTTCTACAGGTAAAACTATCTCTTACTGTGAACCTAATGTTGTTAATATAATTAAATGTTCTAACTATATTCCTACAAACACTGCATCTACTGCAACATATTGTACCAAATTCACTTAGTGGTCTTGGTAAACAAAATTTTGGCATTACAAATTTACCATGTACCACCATATCTTTCAAATTTCTTCCCCTTTTATAGGAGAAAAAAGGTTTTTGTGGCAAAATGTGCATCAACACCTTGTCTTTCACTAAACATTTCCAAAAAATGTTCCACTACATCCTTTATGACTCCACTTTTTACATTATATGTAGAGACAAAATAAATATCCTTACAAGTTTTATCACTGGTTGCCAGATGATATTTCTTATAATGGTGATGTTCACCCTTATTACATTTATTCCTTACCATATTATTCTCCTTTTTTACATTCATAAGGGCATTTTCTAAAATATTCACACTGTACCCTCTTTTCAAAAACATATTATATGTGATATCCCATTCCCTTTGTAAATTTTCTTGTGTGTTACATAATCTAGATACCCTTGCCAATTCCCCATAAGGGAGAGCTTCCAAAGTATGTACAGGATGGCAACTAGATGCATGAAGGTATTGATTACCATCTATAAACTTCCTATGTATATTTGATATAATGTTACCATGTTCTGTACCCTCCAAAACAAGATCCAAGAATATTACTTTGTTTCCCTTCTGTATTCCATCAAATTCTAACCCAAATGGGTTACCATGTAAGTCTGTCAAAAATTCATTAACTGAATCAAAACCACCATCACAAATAAAAATCAAATCATCTATGTAATGAAAATAAAATAACACATTACATTTCATAAAATTTAACTCAAATAGAAATTTCCTTTCAAAAAAATTCATAAACAAATTGGCATACATGGGGGCAAAAGCTGCCCCCATTGCTGTACTTTGTTTCTGCCGATACAAAACATCATTAAAAATAAAATAATTATTCTTTAAACAGAAATCCAACAAATCTACTATGAAATCAACAGAAGGGTTGTCTTTTAAAGAAGATCTCACTGCATTGAGGCCATCGTCATGTCTAATAGAGGTATATAGACTTTTAACATCCATAACCAACCAATACATTTTGTTGTTCCAAGAGATAGAGGATATTTTGTTTAAAAATTCCATACTATCTTTGATGTAAACTGGATATTTAACTACATATGGTAAAACTATTCTATGTAAAATCAAACCAGTGTTATGTAGGAAATAGTTGCAGGCTGAAATAATGGGTCGACCTGGGGGGTTATGTAAGTTCTTATGTATTTTTGGTAAACAAAATAATACAGCTAGGTCCTTTCTATCATTATCTAACCTATTCCTCACATCCTTCTCTGTAAAAAAACCCAGCCTGACTCCCCTGTCCAACATGTGTTTAAATTTTGTAACAGCCTTTTGATAATGAATCATATTGCTTCTTTCATATGTTGTTTCATCCTGCAAATGATTCATACACATCTCAAAATATTGCACAACACTCATTATGACAATTTTGTTTCCCTTATCGGAAGGTTTAATAATAATATCCTTCCTGTCACATAATTCTTTTAAAGCACTCCATTCTTTATAAGTTAAGTTATATAAACTATTACATCTATTCAATTTCATATTTCTACATATATTCTCACATTCAAATTTAATCATGGGGCCATAATGAATAGCCCTCCGGTTAATAAAAGGCGGAATAAATTTGTTAGAAGAAGCTACATAAGACATATCTATTGCATTGCCAACAATAGGAAATTGCACATCATCATTACTTATACATTCATCACATGAATAAAAACTATCCTCAGATTCACATGAAGAAAAGCCTCCATGTGCAGAATTAAAACATCCTTGGTCCTTGCTAAAATGAACTTTCAAATGTATCTTCCTAAGAAATTTAAAAATATCTTGCTGTATCAAATATTCTTTAGGAAAAACAGTAGGTATAAACTTTAAACCTAAACATAACACAGCAAACTGTTCATCAGACAAATCTCAACCAGATAAATTTAGAACAATACTTTTATCATTAAAGTCATTACTGTTTAAATTTCTTGTTGTTATATTGTTGTCCATACCTCCGATTCTGACGAAAATTGTCAGGTTGATTGAATTTCTGAACAGAGACATCTTCTTGCTCATAACTTCTCAGGCATTTCTGTCCCTGTTGAAATGTTCATTCCTGATGCTACAAGCCTCCATTGTTAAACTCCTGTTGCATCCTACGTGGTTGTGCTGGTCTAGGTAATTCCGGAAATTCCATACTGGTGTCCGACCTAAACTCTTCCCCTGAAGAAGCAAAAGAAGAAGACAACAGTGCATCAGTGAATCTTACCCTCCTACGTTGTTTCCACTTATGTTCTGTCCAATTAAGAGGGTAAGAAAATGCAGTCCCTGCTTCATATTCATTGATATCACTTATTAATTTTGTTTTCTTTTGTTTTACAAGTTCGTTCTCTAGATTATTCAGTCTCTCATTAGTCTTCTCCATGAAAGACTTCATATTTTCTAGACTCACAGATGAACTAATACTATGTGAAAGGGAAACCAGCTCCTGTTTAAGAGACTGATGTTTGAGCTGGTCCCTTTCCAATAGAATATGAAGCCACTCTATTACACACTTGTGTGCTGCTATGAACCAGCGTTCCTTAAATTTCTTATCAGCAGCACAATTCAAGTCAAATGGTGTACTAGGATTCTTTATGAATCTAAGACCTCTAGGTGTAATATTCAAGCTAATATATTTTTGCAAACCTAAAATGTTAAAGTGCACCCTTGTCTCTTTCTCAATCAACCTGTCATATTTTTGATACAGTTCTCTGATTTCTGGAGACACACTTTGAAATTTATGTCCCACAGAAACAAAAGGGTCAAGCACTCTTTTATTTCTTTCTTGCAAAAATTGATCAAAAAATTGACAGTCTCTCACTTCAGGTTGACGTGCATCCAAAGGAACATGTACAGAAACATTTACAGCAGGTCTAGAACCTGAAAAAAACTGCTCAATAGTTCTCTGTTGAGCAGAATAAATCATAGAGCTTTCAGCCCCTACAGTACCTTGTTGCAAAGCTGTGTTCTCCCGAAAAACCCTGGGAATATCCAAATTAGGATCAGTCGACATTCCTGGATAATTGCACAAACTCCACTCCACACACCTTCAGATAGAAACAACTCTGATCCAAAACAATACCAAAACAGCAAAATCTTCAGAAGTCAGGAATCGAAAAACAGGAACCAAAGTCAAATCCAAAAGCAAATTCTTTATTCTCCAGCGCCTCGGTGTAACCATCTTTCAAGAGTATACATTCTCACTGAAAGAATGGATATATATATACTCATAGCAATTAATTAAACAACCGCATGTTTTCTAGTAAAAGACCATGTTTGGACATAAAATACTATTCTGCATTAACTGAAGCCATTGAAGACATAACTGGTGTTGTTCGAAGTACCTCAGAGTGTGCAAAGTGTTTGCAGAGTGTGTGCTTCATTACGGTGTAATTATTTCAAAGAGTTTACTGTGTGAAAAGTACAGTTATTTTGCAAAATGCAGTCAAAGAACAGCCATTTTAAAAAAGGCTTCTTGTGCTGTGTACATTTATTTGCAGAATGCCACCATTTAAAAGTGTTTCTTACACCGTACAGAGTTTTTTCACAAAGTACAGTCATTTTGAAAAATTCTTGTGCTGTATACAGTTTATTCGCAAAGTGCATTTATTTCAATGTGCTTCTTACTCCGAGCTTTTTGTGCTGTGTACAATTTATTCACAAAGTACAATTTTTTCAAAGTATTTCTTACAATGATAAGGAATGATTTCACAAAGTACAGTGATTTTAAAGTGTTCTTGTGCTACGGAGAATTATTTGACAAAGTGCAGTTATTTCAAAGAGTCTGCTGTGCTATTGGGCATAATTACAAGTTCTGGCATAGAGTTCTGGCATATATATTTATGCGTGTATGTTCATACATAATTTCAAGCACCTTCACTACTGTGTGCTGATATGGCAGATGAATTTTGCAGAGTCCACTTGTGTTTGATCATAATATTGCAGAGTATTGGACAGTATTTGAGCAGGAATATGATATTTTCATACAAGCAGCTTTTTCTGACAAAGATGCACATACAAGGGCTTTCATTTTGCTTATTGTAGCTGTGTCAACGGCCATTGAAAGAGAATGTTCATTTGTGTATGCACCAGCAGTTTATGCAGGAGAGGGAGAAAAATACTATATTGTTGCACCAGCTGAATCAAGAGAGGACCCTGAGTGCTTGAGACCTAAATTTGGAGAAATGTGCAACCCCCAAATGTTACATTAGAGAGGCACCTATTTTATATGAAAGACCAAAAGCCAGGTGAAACTTTTGCAGCTTATATTACTGACTTGAGAAATAAGGCTTAAACATGCAGATTTGGTAATTTTAAAGATGAGTAAATAAAGGGCAGGCTTCTGTGTGGCGTTAATAATACTGCATTGATAAAGATTTTGCTTCGTGACAGTAATTTAACATTGAGCAAAGCTATAGAGATTTATCAAATCCATGAGCTCACAGAAAGGCACACAAGTATGCCTACAAGTGATAAGAGCTTCAGCAGCCTGTAGAGCAAATGTAGACAGCAAGCAGCATGTGCCAAGCAGAAGCAGGCCTAAGCACGTGGCAGCTGCAGCCCCTCTTGGTTTTCCAGGGAGGACCCATAACTTTCTATCAAGTTCCAAGACAAGCTCAGCAAAATGGACATGCTCAGTGCAGTATAAGGGTGCATCAGCAAAACTCAAGTCAATTCTTATTGCTAACTGTCATAACTGTGGTGCCAGTCATAAGTCTAAAAGAGCTTAGCATTTGGTCAGCAATGCCACAAGTTTAAAAATAGAACCACTTTCAAAAGTTTTGTAAATCAAGCAAGCCTCTTTCAGTTATTTAGAAAGGGTATTTGAAAAAGCAAATTGATCATGTTGAAAGCTGCAACCCTACTTTCTATGCAGATGGTGTATCAGTGGTCTGTGAAAAGGTTAATGCAGTTGATTTGTTGGCAAAGAATGAAGTGTTTTGTACTGTTCTGATAAATAGTAAACTCATGGACCTCAAAGTAGACACTGGTTCTAAGTGTAATTTTATGTCAGCAAAAACATTTGCTGGAGTGAGAGCTGGTGAGCAACTTATTTTGGCCAATTGTGCAAAGCTTGTTGCTTATGAAGGTGAAGAGATTCAAGCCGAAGGCTCAGTAGTGCTTTCATGCTATTTGGCTGGGAACAGTTACAGCTTGCAATTGTATGTAGTCAGAAGACCTGTGCAGTTATTATTAGGTTTCAGAGACAGAGAATGAAACTGCTTTCTTTTACCAACAAAGTATATCATGTAAGCACATGTGCCAGTTCCAGCTTCAGTGATGCTATTTTCTCTGAGCATGTTTGATGTTTTCAATGACATGTTAGGCAAACTTCCAATTGTGTACTCCATGAAATTAAACCCAGAGGTGAGTCCAGTGGTCAGATCAGTGAGAAGAGTTCCAATAGCTATGCAGGGCAAAGTCAAGGTCCAGTTAGACAAAATGGTGCAACAAGGTATTATTTGTCTAGTCACAGAACCAACTGAGTGGCTGTCTTCCATGGTAGCTGCTCATAATAAAAGTTCAGATGAAATCAGAATATGCATTGACCCAAGAGATTTGAAAAAGGCATTAAAGTGACCTCATCATCCTATGCATACAGTCGTGGAGGTTGCCCCCCTCATGCCAAATGCCACTGATTTTTCTGTCTTTGATGCAAAGAGTTTATTTTGGCAAGTAATGTTTGATCGCAAATCTTCATTAGTGACTACATTCAGCACTCCATTTGGTAGATACAGATTCCTCAGGATGTCTTTTGGAATAAATTCTGCCAGTAAAGTATTTCAGCATGCAATGAAGCAAATTTTTGGGGCTATCCATGTGCTATAATAGTTGATGATTTACTGGTTAGAGGTAATGGTGAAACAGAGCATGACAGAAACCTCAAGAAAGTTCCGGACAGATTGCGTGAAGTGAACTTGAAGTTCAGTCCTCTGAAATGTAAATTCAGACTATTAGAAGGAACTTATGTAGATCATTTATTTGCCAGTACAGGCTTGAGGACCAGACACTTCCAAACAAGCAGCAATTCTTGAGATGCCAGCTCCAGACAATGTCCAATCCCTACAATGTTTTCTTGGTATGTTAACTATTTGGACAAATTTATCCCTGACTGTAGTCTGTTATCAGCATCTTTAAGAGAGCTGACATGCAAAAATGGTGCCTGGTCATGGTTAGAACAGCACCAGAAAGCATTTGATAACCTCAAACAGCAAATTGCTAACCTGCCTACATTAAGATACTATGATGTCCACAAACCAATAGTTCTTTCCTGTGATGCGTCAAAGTTTGGACTTGATGCAGTTATTCTTCAAGAGGGCAGACCTATTGCCTTTGTATCTAGAACTCTTACACAAACTGAGATGCAGTATGCTCAAACTGAAGTTCCATGATTATATTTATGGCCAAGCTATCCAAACTGAAATTGATCATCAACCTCTAGTTACTATTTTAAAGAAGCCTATGCATACTGCTCCAGCAAGACTACAAAGAATGATGCTTAGACTACAAAAGTATAATTTCAAAATGGTCCACACAAACTAAAACTTTTTTATTTGACTGATACCTTATCCAGATCACACAGAAATGCCACAGAACAGCTTGATGCAGAGAATTATGACTTTGATGTCATGGAAGTGCATAATTTTTCTACCACGAAACTTGATCAGCTAAGAGATTATACAAAAACTGATCCAATTTTGCAAAAGCTCAACTACTTCATCCATGTTGGATGGCCATCAAAGCAATACTGTGTGCCACCAGAAGTACAACCTTATTTTCCATACATAGATGAGATGCTGATGGAAGATGGTATCATTTTCAAAGGTCCAAAAGTTGTTGTTCCTACTTCCTTACAATGTGAATACATTCAGATTTTGCATTGTGGCCACCCAGGTTCTGATTCTAACAAAAGAAGGGAGAGAGGACTAAAATGTTGGCCTTCTCTATCAAAAAACATTAATTAAAGTGCTTTCTTTTTGTTCATTATGCAATAGTACTAAACCGCATTTGCAAAAAGAGCCACTTCAGCTAAGCCAAACTCCTGAACTGCTTTGCTCAACAGTAGCCACTGACATATTTGAGTGGAACAATCAGCATTACTTAGTGTAGGTAGACTCTTATTCAAACTAGTTTGAAATCGATTTGCTACCTAACCTAACATCCAGTGAGTGCTGTTATTACCAAGATGAAACATCATTTCTCAGATCATGGTAGTCAACACAAAGTTATTTATGACAACATTACCCAGTTTACCAGTCAGTTGTTTCTGAAATTTGCAAAAGAGTGGTACTTTATCTGTGTTACTAGCAGTGCGGAATACCCACAGTCAAATGGCCTTGCTGAACATGCAGTACAGAGTGCAAAGCAATTACTAGAGAGCTCAAAGTGTGACAATACTGATATCTTCTTGAATTTATTTAATCTCAGAAATATACCCTGTGACAGCCTACTTGGCTCACCTGCTCAGCAACTTCTGTCTAGGCAAACCAGAAAAACCCTGCCTATCAGTTCTAGTTTGTTGGTGCCTAATGCTAAAAACACCAGAGCAATCAAAGCCCAACTCTTTAAGAAACATTCTTTTCAAAAGTCCAGCTATGATAAAATAAGCAGCTTTCTTTGTCCATTGAAAGAAGGAGAGACAGTGAGGATGCAAACAGCGAAAGGGTTTGATCGAATTGGTTAAGCGAGAGGCATATGTGCCGAGCTAGATACTACTTACTGGAATCTGATGGTATAGAATACAGAAGAAACTGCAGGCATCTTCTTCCTGTGTCTGAAATGATATTGCAGCATCATACATGTGGTACAGACTCTAGATCTCAGAGCGACCCTGACAATGTTCATACTAAAGAATATGTCTCAGTACCCACTCCCATTCCTGATGATGTCCCAGTTGTCCCCGGAGTTGAACATTCCATTAAAACAGTCCCTGTTGCTAGACCCAATTCTGATTTTTGTGTAACACAATCAGGTTATATTTCTAGACCTAGTGTGGCATACACAGCAACCTGGACATGATTGTTTTATATGTGCCTAATTTTGTATGATTGCATGTCAAAGAATTAGTTATGTATAACTGCATGTAAAAAGATCTTTTTTTGTGTAATTGTCATTTGGTATATGATTTATATCTCAAAGAGAGAGGATATAGAACAGTGTGTGTGCGTGTGTGTGTGTGTGTGTGTGTGTGTGTGTGTGTGTGTGTGTGTGTGTGTGTGTGTGTGTGTGTGTAACTTTAAGAAGCATTTCCAAGTGTAGGCACATGCATATAAATAGTGAGCACGTGCAGACAGCAGTGCCATTTTGAGAGAACAGCCAGAGTGTTAGCATGTATGAGTGTGGTAGTCAGTCTGTTTATAAGTTTATTTAAGTTACTAAGCCTCATTCCTGACATGTTTGTGTGCAATAAAGCTGCTTGAACTAAACCCACAACTGTTCATCTGTTTATCCTGGCCTGACGATTGACACAGTCTTTATAAGTTCAATAGAAATTAGCTTGCAGGAAATTAAGGGATACATTACAACTACGTAACAAGTTATTTGGAAAGCTATAATTAGGTAGTACTAATGCATTTAATGCATTTATTTACTTACTATTTGTTCTGCAGTTATGTGGACTGGTCTTTTGAACATTTTCGACCACGACCCAAGCTCAAAGAGCAAAAACATCACAATCTTTTAATCAACAATATTACATATACGATGAGTACATAGCAAAATTCAGAACATAGTAAGACTGAAAGCAGATAAGATAACATTAAAAGATTCAACCAGAATGCATTGTGGGGGGGGATATATATATATATATATATATATATATATATATATATATATATATATATATATACAAAATTCAAGCTAAGATATGCATAAAAAACAACGCAATCATACATAAGACATAAGCTCCTATATACATGAGAAATATTATAGCAATAACCCATGCCTGGGTGTGGGTAATGTGGGATTTACCCACGGTTGACGTGGTTTGGTCCCGAGGGCGAAACAAAGACAACAGTGGGTAAATCCCGCATTACACACACCCAGAAGTGGGTTATTGCTATTATACTATGACATTATTTAAGAAAATAAATAATTACTTTTCTTAAATAATGGCATTGTATAATGCCTCTTTGCTGCCCTTCCGCAGCTATCTGGTATCCATGACAGTTCTGATGTACTGCGCATGTCACGCAGTACATCAGAGTTGTGGCCAGCACGGAGAATGAAGATCTCCATTGCTTTTTGTTCTATGTTAAATGGATTTAACATAGCGAGACAGCTTTAAAATAAGCAACGGAGCTTATTTTAAAGCTGTCTCGCTATGTTAAACCCATTTAACATAGCGAAACAGTAAAAAGCAATGGAAATCTTGCTTTCTCTATTGCTTTTTTTTTTTAAACCTGTCTCGATATGTAAAATGGGTTTAACATAGCGAGACAGCTTTAAAATAAGCAACGGAGATCTCCGTTGCTTTTTTTAAACCTGTGTCGCTATGTTAAACTCTTTTAACATAGCGAGACAGTGTTTTAAAAGAGACTTATACTAATGGAAAAAGTCCGGGCGACCGGACCTTTTTCCATTAGTATAAGTCGATTTACAACGTGCACGCTGGCCAATCAGCATGCACGTTTTGGAATATTAATGAGGGGTCATGGTATAATTGCATATAAGATGCCAGATTAAGAAGCTGAGAAAAGTTTATTAAATGTATTGCATTATTTATGATATGAGATGGTAAGTTGCTTAATCAATGCCAGGGTAACATTTGCAGGTAAGAGTCACTAAAGAGATGCTCCTTTAAGTGCATCTTTGATGCTTTTATTGGTTTCTAGATTTTTCATTTCTGTAGGCTGGTGGTTCCAGGTAGCAGGTCCAAGTCTAGAGAAGGCTCTCTCATTTACAGCAGTTTTAAATGAAGGGTGTACAGAAAAAAAAACTGCTGACCTATGTACATTTGACTACATAAGATTTCTCTTGTAAAGGTAGTTCCCCTCTTAAAGGGAACAGTGACCAAGTTTTAGCATCTTGTAAATTAGAGTACTTATATGAAAAGTGACACTATGATGTACTGAAAGCAATTTGGAATTTCTTAACAAATTGTAATGATGTGTCTGGGAATTTACTAATAGAATGAATCTGCAGATTTTATTCTCAGCCATCTATATTCTATGACCATCATGGGCTGAATGCATAACAAGAAAAGGAAGGCCATTTTCAAGTTTGTGTATTAAAATATTTTAAGCAATGGCCCTGCAAGCAGCGGGTAAAAGGAGGTGATTGATCTTTTAGGGCAGTTTTAATTGAGCAAGGACTTTAGTATTTACAAAATCTGTGTGTGTGTGTGTGTGGGGGGGGGTAATTGAGGGGACAGGGTTGAGTAGTATGCTGAGGTCCCTCTGTTCAATGACATTAGGTATTATGCTCTCATTATGATCTGTTAACAGAATAGGAGGAATAGTGGATAATTTCATGGTTGAGGCAAAAACCATGACATTGGTATTCTTATGGATAATTAATAGTTTGATAGTAGTGTTCCAGGTGTGTAACTGAGTAAAATTGCCCTATAACTTACTTTGCATGTAAGAGTAGCTAGTACTGGTTTGCAGGAGCAACATATCATCTGAATACATTTTTAATTTAAGACTTGGTAATTCTAGAAGTAGAGCATTAACAAAGAGAAGAGAAGACAAGAGAAAAAAGAACCTGGTACAGGCCCTTGTACATCTGTATTATGTTTACCAGCAGAAAATGATGAAACATTGCTACAGACATAGGCGGTTCTGACTTTTAGATAACTATGAAACCACAATTAAAATTATCTCCAAAGATGAGACTTTTGAGATGTTAAGAAGAAGGGTATGATTGATCATTTCAAAAGCCCTTGTCATGTGAGCAAAAAGGCATGCAGTAGCAAGACCCTCATTCAGGTTGCAATAAATGATATCACGTGGACATTACCAGGGCAGTAAAGGTACTGAAGACAATGAGAAAGCCATGTTGTGCATCAGATAACAGGCCACAGCTATTAATGTGCTTACACAGTGGTTTGTATAAACGTTTTCAAATATTTTGGTAATAGGGCACAGGGAAGAAATAGCTCTATAATCATTCAGCCCATTAGGAGAAGTGACATTAAGCAGAGGAATTAAAACCACATGCGTGAATGCTGGTGGGAGAGTGCCTGAGGTGAGAGAGAGGTTAAAAATATAAGTTAGGGGTTTAACTGTTTTTTCAGCTGTAAGCCTTAGGAATGTGGGATGAAGATTGTTGCATTTAGACGCTGAATTGTTCAGTTTGAGAAGTAGGGACTTGGTCTGTTTATCTGAAATGTTATAGAAGTGAAATGTTGCTGCATAAGAGTCTAAAGGTTGTAGACCAGGGGATGAATATTCTTTGTTTTTGTTTGTGGGGAAGTAAATTGTTGGAAAGGCTTTGGTATTGTCAGTTATGCTGGACTGCAAAAAGTGAGCATAATCATTAGCAAAGGTAAAGTGATTCAAAATTATCGGTTCATTCTTGGAAGCTAAAGAGTTATTTAGTCTCCCTGTTAAGCATTTAATTTCTTTCCAGATCTGATTTTGTTGTGACCAGTTTGCATCCTGTTTCTGTCTTTTTTTTTTGCAGTGCTTGTTGAATTTCTTGTTTCTTTCTTTAAACTCAGAAATGTTTACTATAGCTTTATATTGTTGGGATCCTTTTTCACTTTTTCCAGGCTGAATCTCTGGCTTAAATTTTATGTTTAATATCCCCTGAAAACCATGGACAATACTGTGATCTAATTCTTCTTTTTGTAAGGGGGTACAGTGTATTCTGAATTGTGGTCAGTATTGTGTTGAGCAATTCTAAAGCTGAAGAGGGTTTAGACACGGCATACTGAGGAGTCCGATCTACAGCACTGTGTAGATTGTTGAGATTTCATAGCATATTATTAGGGGATGATTTGCCTTCAATTATTTGAGTGCAAACTCATGCACGTCTTTACCCAAACAGAAATTCCAGTCTCATCATTAGCAGCTATAGATATCATGAAACCATCACATTCACATAGTTTTGTTCAGATTGAGCAGTAGTTAAATGGCCTTTCACAGAGTTTCAGCACTTGGGGTTTAATCCTGACTTCGATCACTGTTGTGTATAAGTTTCACATTGCCCTAGTGCTTGTTTGAGTCTTATTTTAGTAATTCAATTTCTCTCCACCCCTCAAAGCAGGCAGACAGACAGGGTACTAAAATTGTTCACATAGTTTACAATTTCCCCTGCCAAGATTTGCATTTGTTGTTTGTTGGAATTTAAAGAGTTGCTTTGGCAAATTAGACTGAATGCCACAAAGAGTCCAGGCATCTGCGAATGTGTATCTTTAATAGTTTTTTTTTTAAATTGAAGGAAAAAATCATATGAGAAGTATATTTTAATTAATTGGTTTTACTGTATATCTTAGGATGACATGAACTGTATAGTTGTTTTTAACTGTAAGATAAAATTATTCAAATTAATTATTTTAATGGTGTGACAGTTCAATGGTTAGCAGTTTGTGTATAAAAGGAAGTGATGTCATATTTATTAATTAACTCAGAGGAAGTCCTGAAGTAATGAATTTTTTAAGGGACTAAAGTGCTAAGTTCTTTATGTTTTGGTTTTTGCTTTTAATTTTTAATAAATAGTTGGACAAGTTCAACAGCTGTCACTTTGCTATATATGCTACCAGCTTGTGGTCTGTAAATGGTTGTGTATTAGTTTCTGCACTTACTATAGTAGAAGCTCATAAACAGGTCTGACTTTATCGGGAACATCTTAAATCCAAAAGGAGCAATGCTAAATCTTAGGGCCAGAAGCATAACATTATGCCTAAATCATAGCACTTGAGTGGTGTGATTACGTTATAAGTTGAAACAGTCAAAGAAGACAAAGGTTACTTAACAGGTGGACAAATGAATATAAATAGGTAGCATTAATATAAAATTGTTTACACCTTTTTAGAAAGTGGGCTTAAATAAAACAATGCTCTCCTGGAGAATAAACAAGTAATGTCTGATAAAAAACAACCCCTCCATTTTGCAGTAATGTACCAACACGAATAAAGGATGGACAAAAGAAACATAAATGACCACCATCTTTCTTACACTCCTGTAATGCAGCTGAAACAATGGGCTTAATGAGAATAGGTGAATAATAATTAAAAAATTAATAAATTTAGACACTGAAGATCTCTCAACCCTGGACCCTCATCTGGCTTTATTGAAGGGAGGTCTTATCTATTTAACCTCATTAATTTCTTTGAAAAAATAACTGAAGTCGTGGACATAAATCACAATCTGCGAACATACAGAGCATTTAATTGGTGTTATACTGAATGTTTACATTTCTGTCTTACAGTAAATGTTTATGTTTCTGTGTTTTATCACTTTTTTTTCTTACTTTTGTTTCTGCATTCGTCCTCTGACTATTTTCTCCTCCAGTATTTCATTTGCTTACCAAGTCCTTGTTTTTCTTTATTACTTTTTAAGACAATCAACTAAACAAAGTTCAGTGGAGACCTAGAGGCCAAATCTCATGTTGGATAGTGTTCAGTTGGTTGTACCAAGACATTCCAATGGTGACTTTCTTGTTTAGATATTATTGCATGCTGTCTCTTGGTCCTGGCCCATTAACACTGGTGATAATTTCTGAGTTATCATAATTTGAGAACCTTCCTGTCTCAGAAAGCATGGCTAATTATGCTGTGATGAGAATCTGTCTTCAATGATTGGTTCTCATTGCTGTTCTGTTGAAGAGATTGCATTGCATTTTTAATTACACAACTGCTTTTATTATTCTCTACATATGACAGGTTTCTTATGTCTATTTTATTGAGATGCATTATGGGATAGCCAAATGAGGGGGAAATTTATTTGGAAGGAAGACCATCCTTCATGGCTGGGATAGAGGATTTTGTGCAAACCTATATATATATATATATATATTACCCACCCACTTACCCACTAGTGCTCGTTTGACATGTCGGTGTTCTCAGCGTCGGGATTCTCAGCTGTCGGTCATCTTCATTGTTGATCTTCCGGTGTCGGTCTTCTCGTCATTGGCATTTCAAGCTTTTGGCGTTATCAGGTAGACCTATATATATATATATATATATATATATATATATATATATATATATATATATATATATATATATATATATATTTATATATATATATTTACATATCTATATATATGTGTGTGTGTGTGGGTTCACTTTCAAATTTCGAAATACATAAATGCCGAATTTCAGTATTTCAAAATTGAAATCCTGAATGCTGAGAAACCTGAACTGTTACAATCATGAATAGCAATATGTCAAATGTTTGAAATACCAAAAATAATAGTCTGGCATCCATATTTGTAGTTTTCAACTGTTCACCTTTGCAGAACACCTCAAAACACACAAGTGCTCTATACTCACCAAATGAACAGCATGACTAGACAGTTAGCTGTACTGCAGGTTATAGTTGCAGTAGATGTGATATTGCAGTTAAAAACATTTTGGTAGTATAAGACTCCCAGTTAGCTAGAACGGTTTCAAACTTGTGGTGATTTGGCATTAATCTATGTCTCTTCGGAGTGGGTGGACTGCCACTGCTTAGGTGGCTTCTTAATTCATCCAGCCTATCCTGCTGTCTTGCCAAAGTGTGCATCAAAACACCCAAATCTGTTGCCTTGGTCCCCAATAAACTCTTTAGCCTGCAATGCCAGGCCTCAACAGAGTTTTGTGTCCATGGTAGACATAAAGTATTTAATTTACACACATTTCAGACACTAGTAGGGAACAGAGGTGGAAACCGTGCAATACAGGCAGACCTAGTTCTGAAATGCCTCTTCCTCCCAAGTACATACCAGTCCCCAAAGTATCTGACAAGCTCCTGCCCTTCCAATGGAAACATACTCTTTAACTGGGCATATGCTTGCAACACTTCGTCCTCTGGTAAAAATGCCAGAGTTTTAGAGACTTTACCGACAACTGAAACCGTAAGTTGGCATAATCCCCGCTGTTGCACCTTTCACCACACGTTCTAACCAAAATGAAATAGGCAGTATTTAGATCTCACATCATTAAAATTGATGCCAATGCCTTTAATTGCGGCAACCTCAAAGTCGCACAATACAAACCAGAGATGCAGCTCAAACCCTTGTTTGTCCAATAATTCAAAGACATCTTCCCACATAGCATTGTATGCCTTCAGTGACTTTTTACTCATTAAGCAATATACAATTCGAATCATTTTTTGGTTCACCATATTGGTAGCAGTTTATAATTTCCATGCCGGAATTATATATTGGTGGTTCACCAACCACACCTTAGTCTTCTATTTGGAATAAGATATTTAACAGTTGCTTGTTCTTTCTACCACATTTGGTTTGTGGTCCATGATACATTTTGTGATCTAAATATAATTGATGCCCATTTCTTTATTTTTTTCTTTCCAATAATATATATTCCTACTGTATATTCTTTATTTCGGTGGGAATTTTGTTAAACTCTGTATGTAATTTATATTATGATTGGTTCATATTTTCTGGTGGATTTTAGAGCTTGATTGTATATAAATTTACTGTAGGGTTCCAATTACCTGCATTTTACAAGAATATCAGGTATAGGCTAGGTCACTATAGTTTTTATATTACCAATTATTCGTTCCCTTTGTCTCATGTTTATAGTTTTATGCTAATGTGCATGATTACCATTCAGTTTTTGAATAACATACTATTGATGCACAATTTACATGGGAACACAATAATTTTCAAGGGGTAATTCCAGTTCACTTGCATTATCTTACCCGTTTTAATTAGCATCAGTTTTTTATTTCTATGGTGCCAATGGGTATGTCTTTTTGACTTCTGGCCATAACAGTATTTCTTTATTAATAAATATATCTTCACCAATATTTTGTAAGTGGTGTTATTAGTCAACTTGCATTATCATATTTGTCCTGATCAGCATTGGGTTCTCCGTTTTTGGAGTTGATGGGCATATCCTTCTGTCCTCTGGTCATTAACCATATTTTCTATTAGTAAGTATATATTTTTAGGTCTTTGTTTTCATTACTTGGATTGTGGTTCAGCATCGAACCCATTTACATTTCATTGTGAGCTTGGGTGGTCACTTGCTGTATTGTTCCCATTCTAGTCCTTTGGTATAATTCTGATCTATCTGTTTGAGCTTAGAAGATCAGGTTTGGACGCAGCCTTTTCACCATTGGTATTGGTTTTCTTGCTGCTATTGTCCTTTATGATAATTTCCATTTTGCTGTCGTGGTATTTTTATATTGACCATCATTGACAGCTTTTTGAATAAGCACTAAGTTTCTGCATTTATATCATTATGGACCTATCCAATCTCATTTCTGGATTGGTGGCTGATAGGGAAGACCTTGGGGCTTTTGGGTTGGGCTCTTTCAATAGTGAAAATGCTGACTGTGTTAATAACACCAGCTCTGATCTATCAAGCCACAAACTAATTGAGGATCTTAATAGACAACTTAGAACATTACGTGCCAATGTGTGGCACAGTAAGCTTTTCAAGGCCTACCAGGCCACTAATATTACCCCTAGGGGGTTGAGGATACGTACGGTTCCGCATGTAAATAATGAAGATGTTGAATTGAATACACAATGGTCCAAAATACAACATGAAGCTACGATGTCTTTTGTAGTTGAATTATACAAATTCCACAATAGGGCTATTGATAGGGGGCTAGCAGAGATCTATGTCCTGGCTGACAAATTGAAATGTTTTGAACAAGAACCCTCTATTGAGGCTAAATTAAGTAAAGTTGGTTCAGATTTGAAAAAGTTCGATGCTGAATTATGTTCCAGGAAAATGAAGAAATTTACCAGGGATCAGGAGGATTATTCCCATGGGAACCCATTCTTATTTCAGACCAAACATGTGAGATTTAACAATCTCCCTATGTCTGTTAGAAAGAGAAAAAGACCCAGGTCTATTTTGCGTAAGAATACATCTGATGGTATTTCATCTTTTGACGATACGTCCTCAGGTACTGACAACGAATCCCTGGTAGCAACAGGGTCTCCATCCCCCAAAAGAAGTTCTGGAAGTGTCCCTTTAGGAACACATGTGGACGGGGGGGGGGGCGCAAACACAGGAAAAGTGCACAATCTACAAGGATTACTGGAGATGGCATTAGGGAATTGAATTGTCATATTGATAATAACATTTTGAATTTGTCTAACTATGATCTGTCTGATGTACATATCCAGGTTTTGAATAAAGGTTTAAATTTTATACCTGGCTCCATCATATCTGAAGATATATTTGCACAAGATTTGATTCAATTTTGTAGATCTATTAATCTAAGAATGTTTTTTGGTGACTCTGGTATTGATTCTGATTGTGGTAAATTTATATATCATAAATCCAATTTCACTCCGCCAATGCATGCGGTTGTTCAACAGTTCCAAAATAGTGTACTTAAAGACATACATTTTCTCAGTTCTGAAATTGCTTTCAAACATAACAACATAACCTCTACTGAGAGACGGGCCATTTTGGAACTTCAGAAGAACAGATCGTAATAACATCTGCCGACAAAGGTGGAGCTGTAGTGGTCCAAAACTGGATAGATTATGATAAGGAAGCCCGTAGGCAATTGTTTGATGCAAGATATTATACACATATGGGGGTGGATCCTATGGGTAGATTCACCAAATGTATAGAACGTTTCTTACAGGATGCAAATGATAGAGGGGTCATTTCTAATGACACAGTACAACAATTGACTATTAAGGATCCTAGTGCTCAATACATTTATTTTCTGCCCAAGATTCATAAAGATGCTCAGCACCCTCCAGGAAGACCAATAGTTTCTGGCAGAAACTACTTGACGGAGCCCTTATCATTGTTTTTGACCAAATATCTTAAACCTTTGTTACCTTTCATTCGCTCTAGGTTACAAGACACCACAAACTTCTTACAAATTATATCAGATACACAATTGGAAGCCGATTGGTTCTTGTGTACGTTGGATGTGAGCGCATTGTATACCAACATTCCACATCAGGCAGGTCTTAAGGCGTTAGCATATTGGCTCAACAATACCAACTTGTACAGTCCTACATTCAATTCCTTTCTGGTGGATATGGCCAGGTATGTTCTTACCTGTAACGTCTTTTATTATAAAGACATATGTTTCTGGCAAATTAAAGGTACCGCTATGGGGGCATCTTTTGCCCCCATATATGCTGACCTTTTCATGGCTTATGTAGAAATGGAGATGATTTATAATTCTACAAGGAACATTTTTCTTCCAGATATGGATATATGGAGACGTTACCTGGACGATATATGGTTGGTCTGGAGGGGCACAGAGTCTAGACTTAATGAGTTTGTTTGTTATTTGAATAACAATGAATGGGGTTTGGGTTTCACGGAACAACATGACATCAACAATATAACATTCTTGGATGTATTATTGCGGAAACTTCCTGATAGTACATTAGAATCGGAAATGTATAGGAAGTTCCCACAATACAACCCCTTATTACATGCCTCCAGCTACCATGCTCCACATATAGCTAGGAACATACCTAAGTCCCAATTCATCAGAGCCAAACGTATCTGTTCTGAGCAATCTACATTTTGTAGGAACCAAATTGATCTTACACATAGATTCAAACAAAGGGGTTACAATGCTGGTACCATTGCAGTTGCCAAACGTCAGGTCAATAATATGCAACGCACTGAGTTACTCCAATATAGGGAACGATCTAATAAATCCTCACAACCATTGAGATTCATCACAACTTATGGTCGCAATACCAATTGTTTACTGGGGAGTGTCCGGAAACATTGGAACATCTTGCAATGCGACCCTGATGTTGCACACATTATCCCTGACAAATGTATGTTTTCTTATAGGAATGGTAAAAAGCTCAAATCCTATTTTAATCATTACAAATGTAGTGATAATAAATATACCAGCATGGTACAGAGAACTTTGTCAGGTCATATCTTATGTGGGTGTTTTCCTTGCGGCCACTGCATCAATTGTAAATATATTTCCACAACCAAGGAGTTCTCAAGTAGAAATTGCCCCAAAGTTTTTGATTTAAACATTTTTGTGAATTGTAGTAGCGATTGGGCCATCTATATGGCTACATGTAGCTGCGGAGCATTCTACATTGGGCAAACCTCCAGGTGCATCAGATTACGTATTTCTGAACATTATAGTAACATAAAACATAAAAAGGTGACCAATGCTCTATACAAACACCAGTTGGTTCATCCAACAGCAAAATTTATGTTTACTATAATTGATACAATACAGGGTGATTGTAAAAACAAAACTGGTTGGCATAACATTTTAAATTGTAAAGAAAAGAAGTGGATAATTAAACTGGGTGGTCTTTTTCACCCTGGTCTCAATGAATATTTATAAGCACCTAGCCAATGGGATCCATGTGTTGATTATTTAAACAGCATGTATTGAATTTTTTGTATACACTGAAGAAGGCTGCGGAATTTACCAGCCGAAACCGGTCTGTTTGTACTTGCTGGAATGTTATTTTTTCAATAGATTCATTTTAGTCACTGATTGCTGGCTCCATTCTTTCTGCTTCGTTTGTCTTGTGTTGGGAGCCGTGCATTTACCTACGTGCAGGAGGACGTTCTTTACTGTTACTCATTAAGCAATATAACAAAGGCACAGAGTTACTATACTCACCACACCGTAAAAGTCCCTGAATGCTATACAACTGTCTGCATATCACACCTTTATAGAAAAAGGTGCCATCCATCAACCAGATTGTGGAATTGCTGAGATCAAACAGGTTGTTTGCAGTACTAGTATTCATGCAATGTTTCTCAACAAATGTCCCTGTTTTAAAGGCATACTCTCGTATATTAAGTGCTTGTAATGTAGTATGTCTACCACCAGTACATCTCTCGGTCTTCTGTCTTACCCTCCCCACTTGCTGCAATAATGCTCTCCTATTTGGTAGATGCGGCACAACATCTAATGAAGTAGAAGCCAATGCAACTTCTACCAGTAAACACAGTGCATCATGAGACACAAGGGCTCTATGTTTCAATTCAGCACACATGCTGTACCTCTCAACCTCTGTCTGGTCTCCTGTGTATGTGTGTCACATACTTCAAAAGTTCTTCACCATCAGATACAGAGAACGAAATTAGTCTGCCTTTACATTTCATGGCACCTTTCCTTTTGCAGCACCAATATGTCCTGTCCATGCCTTTCTTCTCGAGATGGCACACATACCCATCTATTATCAGTACTTTCTTCCCTTTCTGGGATTGTACAGTTTTGTAAATCACACCTACATTCCCTGGAGGGGTTGAGCAGTTGGATGACATGATAGTGTCAGTACAACGTACAGTGCGTTAAAGTGACAGAAGCCATTTATATTATGGTTTTGGGATTCTGATATAACACATAACGTTCCTACATTCCACATTCCAGTGCATGACACACTTACAATTACATTTCTTGACAGCATGTATAACTGCATTACTACTCTCACAAGTGGGATAATCCTTGCTAAGAGGCTAGTCCACTTAACATACGTTTGTGTCTGGCCCAAGCCAGAGTCCGTCTGTGCACATAGAACTATCGTGCTACCTATAGACTGCCTCTGGGATATGTGCCTAACTGTCTTGTTTATGATGATCTCTTTTACCCCATCACACTCTGTAAATGGGCTTCACACTGTATGGCTAGTGTGATAAAGGGTTACCTTACCTACACATGTATGCAATGCAGATTTAGACTGGCAGTTCTTACATGCGGTATTTTAACATTCATGATTGTAACAGTTCGGGTTTGTCAGCATTCGGGATTTCAATTTTGAAATTCTGAAATTTGGCATTTCAGTATTTCGAAATTTGAAAGTGCATATATATATATATATATATATATATATATATATATATATATATATATATACATACACATATACATATTAGATATAGATATATAGATATGTGTGGGTGTGTGTATATATACAGTGTGTGTGTGTGTGTGTGTGTGTGTGTGTGTGTGTGTGTGTGTGTGTGTGTGTGTGTGTGTGTGTGTGTATATATATATATATATATATATATATATATATATATATATATATTTATGGGTCTATTTTCATTAATCGAAAGTATGGTTCATCGAACCGTACTTCATCGAACTTACTTCCATGAAAGTGCATTTTGTGGAAAATCCACTTTCGTGGAAAAATAAAAAAACAAACAAACATAAAACAAAAACAAAAATACATTAATCACTAATATGCAGGGCAAGCCCCTGTACCCCATGTCGGGACTCCACCCCACACCCCTACTTTAATATTCCCACTCTGAGATCGCACTACAGTGGGGAAAAGGGAATATTCCCTTATCCCCACTGTAGTACAATCTTAACAAGTTTCCTTAGTTGTACATCAACGGTATATAATGATGTACAACTAAAGGTATATGCTAATGGCATGTCTTTTTCTTTTGTTTTCTTTAGCGAACTTGCATTTTTGACAAAATGCACATTCGCTAAAGTGATTTCGACAAAGTACGGTTCAATGAACCGTACCATCGACAAATCAACAAGGACCCATATATAGATACATATATATATATATATATATATATATATATATATATATATATATATATATTTACATAGGGATATGGGAGGTCTCAAACTCAAATGAAACTAGCACATGCATCTGAGGGCCACAGTCTCCAAAACAAGATAACTGTAATTAGTGCAAGAAAAAATCTAGAGTTGCAGATTCCCCTATCTAGAATAATACTGGTATAACAGATGCGTTGAACCCAAGAGAGTTAAGGTTGCTGCATTTCTTCAAAAGTGTCTTCCTAACATGTTTCATTAAGACTTTCCTGATTTTCATTTAAAAAGGGCACAATGAACTCTGGCATGTAAAATCTCATGTCATATTTACTAAACCACTGATATAGTGTACCTGTTGTTTTTCTAGGGATCTTCCTCATATCTGATGGCTTAAGGGTAACTGCAGTTTTTGCCCTCTTCCTTGTACAGCTAGTCACTCATAAGTAGTTCAAGGGAGCCATTTCATTTTTATTGTTCATTGTTTCTGTGTTGCCATGTGGCCACTGTTCTTATTAGCTGGCTTGAACATAGTTGTGACAATGCTCTGCTTGATAAAGTAGTATTTTTCAGCGTAATTTTGAGTTCTGTTTATCTTATGCATAAGGTTAGATTCATTAAGCATCTATTTTGTTCCTTGATGGGATTGTAACCTTTACATTTTAAATTAGCTGGCTCTTTGAACATGAATGGGCTTAAAAGACTTATAAAGCAATACAAGGCACAGTGTTTTTTTAAACAGTGTAATATGGATATTGTCCTATTGCAAGAGACACACCTTAAGAGTAAGAAGCATGGCACAGTAGGGTAACTTGGACTTCAAGCTAATGCTATATATTCCTCATGGAGGAGAAGAGGAATTGTAATTCTTGATAAGCATAAGTTGTACATTTTAATTCCAGACACATGGTATAAGGATTCAGGGTGTTTAACTGGATTTAAGGACTGATCTTCCAGTATTTGAACTACCATAAGTTCCATATATATCCCTGTCTCTACAACAAAAATGATTAGGCTTTTACTGGTTTAATTTATCAACTGGATACAGGATGTACTCATGTAGGAATGGTATGATATAGATGCATATTTTAATTGTTTTAATGAATCTGATGATGTTACCTCAATTAAAAAAACAAAGCTACTTTTTATATCAAAAATATTGATTGGGATTGTTCATTAGTTGTCTGTTATAGATATTGAGTTACAGTTCAAGTGGCAAGATAAATTGTTCTATACAATTCATTCTCCTTCATTCTCATGCATTAATATGGCTTTCTGGCCAAGTTCCCTTACCAGTCAAGTAGCAATTGGGAGATGCTGCCATCAATAGTTTTAATCATTCTAATCATCATACCTGTTTAACCCAAGGAAGAAGCCCTTGCCCCATTTATTCGATTAAAATTTACGTCTTTGGCATGCCTCAAGTCAAACAAACCAGTACTAGAACTGTTGAAGGAAACAAGAGACATAAATATTACAGAAGCACCCACTCATATGTCATGGGATACATGGAGAGGTCACTTGCCCTTCATGTTGCTGGGACATAGAAACATATTAAGCAATGGTTGAAGAATTAGAAGATACATTGAAGAAACTCAAGCTGTTAGCAGAGGAAGAAGTACAGGAAATCAGTCACAGGGGTGTCAAAACTGAGAAAATAGATATAATAATGCATATTCAGCAGCAGCTGTATAAATTATTGCAAAGAAAGAAAGAAAAAATAATTATATTGAAATAAGTTAAAGTAAAGATTCAAAATTTTAGCACTTATGGTGATGATAGCTTTTAAACATTGGATAAAATTGCTAGTATTCAAGCATACTCTATGCATATATTTAGATGCGAGTGAAAGATTTTGAACAAATTACATAAGTAGTTATAAAAGATTTATAGAGCCCCCTTAGATTATTGTATTTCTAGAGCTCAAGAATTTCTAGAAACCCTTACATTGCCATCTCTAGCAAGAGTTTATGGCCCCAGTATAGAAAGAGAAACTTGATCAGACAAGTCATTTTAGGAAAGATAATGCCATAAACGAGGATAGCCATACTTGTGAGGTATATAAACATATAAATGAGGTTATGTATAGAGCTGCATTAGCAATAGTGAAAGGCAGGGGCATCATCATGGAAAATAGCAGCTATTACTCTGATTCCTTAGCCATTTAAGCCTAAAATATATATGTGATTTGTCCCAATGGAAGCACATGAGCCCAAAGTTTATATGGCACCCATCTATGATCAGATCTTGTAAGGCCTTCTATTAGAGACCAGTATACTCAGGAGGAGTATGTGTAGTGGACCTAGCTAAGTGTAGTTGAGCTGATAATTTTATGATTTGATTTGTATGACAAGATATGAATTGGTGTATGCCTGACAAGAAAGTTCAATTATCTCAAGTCCCATTAATATGGGATGAAAGAGCAGCTGAAACTCTATTTTTGGCAGCTGAAAACTAGTTAGTGTATGCTATTCTATTGCAAAACTGACAAGAACAACTTGGTACATTTAAGACTATTACCCTTTCATTCATACATTTCTTCTCTCATATGAATGTTTAGATCATTTTAATCCAGATCTGAGTAATTTTTGGTTACAGTGGAGAAAGTTAGCCTGGTGATTTCCCAGCTGTTTGGTAGTGATTACTTAAGAACATTTCAGGATTTAATGATCCAGTATGGCTTGTGTAAAAAGGATTTCTATACAAATATTCAGCCAATGTACTTTATCCTTCATCAGACGTTTGGTAAATGAACACAAGTTTAACACAATATATAGCAGACATGCTGACGACAGCATTTTCAAAAGGCTGGTTGGCTAATGTATTCTGAGATTTGTTAACTTTAGAGGGATATCAACCTGTGTTTTTGTTTGTTTTATCTCTGGGAAAGGAAGTGGGATATTGTTAATGGTAGTGTTATTGTGAGATGACTGAACTGGGTATATGGCAGTACACAATCTGAGCATGACCCAATAGTATAGCTTTATGGAAAGGAATTAATGTTAGGCTCCAAGCACTCTGAGTTAGTAGTACAGTAACAACCAAAAAATTGTGTTGTGTAGAGTGGGGTTGCCTATGGATATCCTTAAATGCAGAAGGTGAACAGTTTTTTTTTATCATAAATCAAAAATGTATCACATGCAGGTCATCACATTCAAGTGTTCCAGCCATCACCACCCAGGTGTGTCAGGATAATGCCAAACATACAGCTGTTAATTTCCTGTGTATGGGACTTGGTGTAAGAAAGCACTTGGCTATGAGTATATCAGAGATAGATCTGACATTTTATATTAAGTTGTTAGATTTTTATAAAGTAGAACTGATCTTTGTATAGTTAAGCATGAGTTGCTGAACAATGCATTCTTATCTATAATATATGATTCCCTGTTGTTCTTATAAGGTTGTAGGAGTTATTCAGGTAGTGAACAGGGGATTAAAAAATTGTTGTTTAAGAATTATGAATAAAATACTTCCAGCTTACTTACCTGGAACTTTAATTCCACTTTCACTGATTGTCTCTCTTATTGCCCCTCATCTCTCTCTTGTCCTTGGTCCGACCCACTCCGTTCTCCCTGTGGGCTCACTCCGCTCCCCTACCCTACCCCCAATTTCCACCCACCCCCAGTAGCCCTAAACTTATACTCCTAAACCACACCCCTTCCAACTCTCAACCAATCATATCTTTCTCATCAATTAAGTCATTTAACAAAACCTAATTACCCCTCTCTAACTAGATCTATCCTAACTCCTCCCCTTACAGTCCACCCTTTAGTTTAAGCAACTTGAGATGCAAACACTACCTTTCCCACTCAATATTACACTACTTCTTATTGTCACTGTTTTACCTTGTTTAACTGCATCCTACCTGCTAACCTTCTATGAATACTCTGAAGACTTCTATTTCTACTACCCTAATAAGCAAACAAGTATAATACCACCAACAATATCTCAAAGCCATATAAATATTATATCACTACCTACCTACATACTTCCAAAGTATCACAGATTAACCCATATTAAATATGCCAATCTAAAACCTAGAAAACATTTAAACCAACTAAATGACCTGCACAACCCCTGTCATAAACCTCAACTATTAACTGATGGGGACATTCATCTCAACCCTGGCCCAACACACTCTGCTAATATTGAACTCCAAAGCCCTAACCCCTCTATTTGTATTACCCCACCCAGACTCCCTAACTCACTCTCCATAACTCACCTTAATATACATAGCATAAATAACAAAGTTGCCCACCTCCATGCTCTCCTAGATGTCCACTCCTTTGACATCCTATGTTTGTCAGAAACATGGTTAAAACCTTCAACTATAGAAAATGAAATCTTACCACCTGGTTGCAATATACTACGAGCAGACCGCAAAGTCAAAAAGGGAGGGGGAGTTGCTATTCTCTCTAAAGAAGGGTTACAAATTACCACAGTACACTTCCATCTACCTCTTAATAATAATGCAGAAATCCTTGCCACTAAACTACAACTAAACACTAGTAAATCAATAATTACAATATGTATTTACCTACCTCCTGGCAATAACACCTGTACCCTCGAAGACATCCTTGCTGGACTCTCTACATGTTTCCCCCAAGAGACTATAATCCTAGGCAACTTTAATATTGATTGGAAGAGCTGCACAAATGATCAGCCAACTTCTCACATTAACCTATATGGTTTCTCACAAATGATCAACTCCCCGACCAGAATTAACAAACCCAATAATAAAGAGAGTACATTAGATTGGATACTGATAAATAACCACCAACAAATGTGTAAGTCTAGAACCCTTCCTGCTGATGTAAGTGACCACTCACTTATCTTTATAGTTAGGCATAGGACTGCTACTCTTAACCCAACCACTTATAGAACAATAAGCTCCAATAAAAATTTTAATCCTGATTATTTCCAAACTTAACTTAGAGCATGTGATTAGCCACCCATAAAACACCTCACACTAGAAGATGCAGTAAATTACTTTAATTTAATTCTTAACATTCCTAGACTATCATGCTACTTTAATTTAATTCTTAACAATCCTAGTCTATCATGCTCCAAAACTAAGTCAAAGCCAGCCCCATGGCTCACTAAGGAATTGAGGCATAAAATCCTATTAAGAAACAAATTCTGGACTCTATGGAGATCCACAAAAAACCCACAGACCAACTTAAATTCAAACAAATGAGAAATTATACAAAAAAGCCATACTATTAGACACAAAAAAAAACTTTTACTGTCATCTCCAACAGGCAAACCAAAGTAATCCACAAAAATTCTGAGCTAGCATTAACAGACCTCTTCATCCTGACCACTCTACTACACCACTCCCCACAGGTGCGAATCCAGAAAATCCCAAACAAACAGCAAATGCCTTTAATGCCTTCTTCACAGATGCCATCCAAACACTGGCCAATCAATTAACACCAGATGGCTCTAATCTCCTAACTTCTGATACTAACTCACTTCCTATATTCCACTTGCAACCAGTCCCAACTTACCTTATTTGTAACCTCCTACAAAAACTTAAGCCAACAACCCCATCAGCAGACCAACTACCAGCAGAATATCTGCAAAAAGCTGCCAAAGCCATAGCCTATTCTATATCAATCCTGATAAATAGAACCATAAAAGATGGAAACATCCCTACCATCTGGAAGATCTCCCACATCATACCCCTACACAAGGGTTGCAACTCTAATTAATATTCTAACTACCGTCCAATAGCATTACTTTCTCCTTTGGCTGAAATAAAGGAAAGATGCATCCATAGACAATTACTAGGCAACTTACTGCAAAACAATTTAGTTGCAAAATGTCAGCATGACTTTAGGCCATTCCATAGTACTAACACTGCTCTCTTATCCTTCTCTGATAGCATAATTCATAACAAAAATAACAACATTCTCTCCTCAGCACTCTTTATCGACATCTCAAAAGCTTTTGACATGGTTAACCACCACTTACTTATCAATGTATTAAAATCTCTTTCTGTTGATACTCTGGCTATACAATGGTTCCAATCTTACCTAAATAACAGACAACAGGCTGTGCTTTGAGAAAACAACCTATCTTCCCATCTCCCTGTTACCCTGGGAGTTCCCCAGGGCTCTATTCTTGGTCCCCTCCTATTTTCAATTTATATAAATTACCTTCACCTAGCTATTACTCAAGCTACCTGTATTCAATATGCAGATGATTCTACAATAATCTGCTCAGCTAATTCTTCATCTGAATTGCAGTCCTTAAGCCAGAAAATGTTTACCATAGTAGAAAACTGTTTTTTACAATGCCACCTCCTCCTGAACCCCAAAAAGACAAAACTTTTACTCTTCACACCCACCCGCAAATCCACCCCAATAGACTTCTCCATTCATTCTAATAATGGTACTCTTATATCTCCAGATCTAACAACTAAACTTCTAGGAATAACAATAGACAACAACCTTACCTATGAAACTCACATTAACAACACTATTAAAACTGTTAATAAGAAACTAGGCTCCCTTTATAGGATTAAACCATTCCTTACTCCACAAGCCAAAACTTCTATTGCCCACACTCATTTATTCTCTACACTTCTCTATGCTCATCCATATGCACAAATCTGACAAAAAGCAATCTTAACAAGCTGTCAAACCCTTATGATAGCATTGCCAGATTTGCCACAGCCTCCTCTTTCAGGACCCACCACTGTCATAATCTGAAACAACTAGGCTGGCTAGAGCTACAAAATCTGCTTCATTATAACCAACTCTCCATTGCCCTTAAAATCCTCTTCCAACCAACTAAAACTCCAATACTTTCAAGCCTTTTTACCCCATATAAAAACCTTAAGACATTACACTCATCTAATCAATTACTAGTATCCACAAGTAAAGCCAACAATAGTGCTGGCAGCTCTTTGTTCTCTAATGCTGTTGGAAAAAACTGGAACCAACTTCCAAATGAACTGACATCACTGTCCTCATTACCACTAGTCAAACAAAAATTGAAACTTTACCTGAATATACACTGGTTGTGCCCCTGTACAAACCCAGACTAATCCAAAATATCCTTGTTATCATCCTCTGATGACCTACTACTTCTTATCTACTACTTGTACTATCAAGGACTTATACATATCAGTTCCTATTCTATCCTAAATGAGCATAAAAAAAAACAACAATTATATTTCCTTGGGAATAGAGTTTCTAACAAACTTATATAATGTTCTGTAATAATTTAGTGTATTCAACTGTTGAAATATTATGTAATTATCTATAAAACAGCTTCTATACATGTACTCTATATGGCATGTTAAACATTTAATATATTAATCATTCTTAGTTGGAGCTTATCTCCCCGGGCCTCTACTGAAAATGGACATATATCCAGATAGACTAGCCCGGTCGACAATTGTAAAATAAATAAATAAATCAATAAATAAATAAAATGGAGTGTGCTGGATTTAATTTCCCTGACCTTTTTTAGTTGCATTGTTTTGAGGCTACTTTATTATTGGAGGGAGAAATTGATGAATGTCTTATTTTATTTTATTTTTTTTACAGTAGGCTGTGTTTATTGTCTCATCACATTAAATACAGCTTTAGATCATATTTTGTTGTATTATTGTATGGTAGTGTGTCAAAAAGTTAATGAAAAATTTTTGTGGAAAACTAACAGCTGATGCAATGTATGACATAATTCTCAAGAACAAATGAATACTTCAGTCATTTCCAAAAACATAGAGGAAATCACAAACATGGAATCCAGCTGGGCTGACTCTGTCTTGCACTCCCCTCACCGCACATCAAACTCATCCTGACCTCTCATACCTGAATGTTACTTCTTGATTTTTGTTTTGTTGATTTATGTTCTCCATTGTTTGTCATGCCTCTTTGGGCTTGACACTGATAGCTTTGTTGTTACAGTATCTAGATGTACATATGAAGCAGCAAAGAAAGGTCAACATCCTTGTGTGCTAGAGTGACTTACTGAACACTTAGGATGCTGTCACAAAAGTGCAGATATTTTGCTATTATATTGCCAGTGTTCTTTTCTTATACCCCCTATCCTGGAGAAATATTTGCAGAGTTCATGTTCAAAGGGAGGATATGGAAGATGAGTTCTACTGCACCTACATTGTTAGCATGCCAATTTATGCATTATGTCTGTTCATTTGATTTCTTTATACATGTACACATGACTTGCTCCTAAGCAGTGTCAGGCCGAGGCTAATGATACTTTGCTATGTTAGCAAGCCTGAAGTAAGGACTGTGCAGGAATAAAAGAGATACACATCACTAGATCTGAATGTATTTATTTATTTTTTTACACTTTTAAGCTTCCTTTGCTACCTAGCTCAGTTTTTTTTTCTTTTATGTAAGTCCAGATAAAGTATGTTTCTTTTAGATTACCCACGAGACCATCTTAGTGTTGTATAGTTTTCTTCTTGTTGTTTTCTTGTGTCTTTTTTAACTGCACAATAGGATAGAGAGACGACTAACTCTGATCAGCTGACCCTAACACAGGGTAGCAGAAAATGTACACAAAGGTTCAGAAGCAGTATTCAGCTGGGAACAGATACTGATAAAGGTAGGGGTACCCAGATATGGTCTGCACTTAGTGACATGGAATATAAAGAGCATGTTCACTTTGTTAGAAAGTTCTGTGATTATAGACAAACTGAAAGACATCAGGGCTAGCATTTTCTTTCTTCAGGAAATCATATTGTACAAGAAACATGAATTTGGTATTTTAAATGGAGGACAGGGAATGCTTTTAGCTCAGACTCTTTGATGGAGGAAGTTAACTATCTTATGGTGTAAAACACTGCCTTGGGCAGTATCTAATGAAAAAAATAAAAATGGCAGACAAATTATTCTGACTATGAAAGTTCCCATTGAACATTCATTTTAGTGAACATTTCAGTCCCTAATGAAGATAATATTGATCCATTATCTGAATTATTTCATGCTGTGCAAAGGTCATTACAGGAAGGTACCCAAGTTATTTTGGGGGAGATTTCACTGCAGTCCTTAACCCATCCATGGACAGAATACATGATAACTTAAGGACACCACTTAAAATGACCAGGGAATTGTCTACTTGGCATGAGGAGAATTGCCTGATTGATGGCTTTTGTATGAAATATCTAGACAAAAGAGAATACATCTTTTACAGTGGCAACAGCTAGCAGGTTGGATTATTGGTTTGCCCTGGACATCCTACCCCATATTAAAGATAAGAGGATAGTTTCCTCCCCCTTTTCATATCTTTCTACATTTATCTTTTGATTTATTTTATCTTAACAGATAGACCAGCACACAAAGGGTTATGGACACCTTAATTCTGAAAAAGTATAGCAATAATCAAGAAATAAAAGATATTACTAGAATGCGTGAGGGAAGGCACACTAGTGAGAAAGCTAACCAATTTGAAAGCTGGAGGCTAATACAAAGCAAACATGAGAATCTATAAACATAAAGAGGCTTGAGGATAGAGTAATAAATGAGGATACTTAGAGAGCTGAGGTGCATATTACCAAACAGGGAAAGCAATTTAAGGATTAGGACTTTATAAATCAATCTATGGATTAAACAGGCCAAAAGGGAGTTCAAATAAAAAACCTGGTATAGGTGAATGTTAATAGTGAAAGGATAAAATCTTTTCTTTTTTTTGGGGAGGGGGGGTGCAGCAGAAGGTCTACATCCTAAAAACTGTTAGCATATAAATGTAAAGAAAGGTGGAGAGAAATAACCGTCCTGGCCCTGAAGAAGGTATATGATACTATGGTCACAATCTCTAGGGATATAATAAGACTGTTTAAGAATACCAGAGGAAAACAGAGTAACAGACCCACTGGATCCAGATAGAGTTAACAGATTCTTAGTAGTCCTGCATCTACTAGAAATTGCAAGGGAATGTATCTTAAACTTAGTCAAGATATTATCCTTTCAGGAAGTCTAGCTGCTATCGAGCCCCATCCATTGGGTAAAGTCCCTGGTATTGCTGCCTTTACAGCTGACTTCTATAAAGCTTTCAAGGGAGATGTAGCCTTTTTGAAGAGGTAAATAAAAAAGGGGCCTTCACATGTCCACTCATATAGGCTAAGATAATTATGCCCCCTAAGCCAATCAAAGACTCATGACACCCCTTTACCTATAAAACTATCTCTACATTACAAATGGAAGTACAAATCTTTGTGAAAATCCTTGCAAATAGGCTAGAGATGGTTGGTGTAAAATTGATCCCACAAAATCATCAGGGGTTTTTAAAGGAAAGGAAAGATAGTCAGGACTTAGTTAGACTTTAGCAAAATATTCATGCATGGGCAAGCCAAAGAACCACCTCCTTAGCAGTGGTCTTATTGGACTTTAATAAAGCTTTTGGTTTAGTTCAGCTCTGTGTTCATTTATATGGCAGACCATGAAAGTTATTGGCTTGCCATCCAAGTTTACTGAGTTATGTAAGTTGTGATATGTCTACACATCAGCTATAATCAATAACAATGACATGCTCTACAAATGTTTTATGCTGAGGAAGGACACCAGGTGGTGTTGCACCCCCCCCCCCCATTTATCCTAATAGCTATAGTTGCTGACTTTACTCTTAGGAAAATAGTAGAGTACAGAAAGACTGTAGGAAAGAAATGCACTTAGAGCTCTCATACTGGTTTGCTGATGACTGCTTAATAAGGCTCCGCAAACCTCTACATCCATTCCTTTGGTGCTTTCAGCTATTGCTCAGTTTAGTACATTCTTGGGGCTAACAATCAATGTGAATAAATCTCGGGTTATCTCACTTAACCAGGTTACCGATGTGGAACTTAGGAACATGAATGAATTTCCATTGGCAATAGTAAGTGAGTCCACTTATCTAGACATCAGGATGACATTGCATTCAGGAAAACTAACGGATTTAAATCTAAATCCACTCTTACACCATATCAGATTTTGTATTAATAAGTGGACTAATCAGAGCTTTCCTTTTTAAGTAGAGCTTAGATAGTTACAACAATGCTGCTCCTGAAGTAGCTGTTCATTCTGAGAAACCTTCCTCAAACCACCTTCTTGAGACAGCTTGAAGAGATGCAGCATATAGTTGATTCCTTCCTTTGCTAAGATGGACTTCCTGGAATAGTTAGGAAAAAGGTGTTTATTACAAAGATCCTAGGGGCTTAGGATTTCCTTCATGTAAACATTACAGGATAACAATTATGGGTGAGATCTTTAGGTGAAGTAGGATTATGCCTAAGCCGGTTTGGAGGTATGAAGAACTTAAGGTCATGGATATCAGCATTGGTTCTAACTGGCTGTCAATCCAAAACAAGATATGGGACGCCAGGGGTATGGATCTCTGGGATTAATACAGGATATGGTGCTTTAAAGACCAGTTCAAGTCTCTTACCATTGACTCCAGGCTTTGGGGGTCATTCATGACAAAAATAGATGGTAAAAGTTTATTCTGGGAGGACTGGATTAGAGCAGGTATTTCATACATCAGAGATATCTGAGACATGAGCCAAGGGAGAAGGCTAACTTTTATAGAGCTGTCAGAGACAATGGGTCCCCAAGAGCCAAAACTGTGGCAATATCTACAAATTCAGTCAGATATTAATATTTATATGCAGGGTTTAGTGAATAACTGTTAGATATACATGAAAGTAAACCATGCCATTGTTTTCAGTGCCAGAGTTTCAGGCAATATGCCTGCTTTTAAATAGTGGAAGACTTTAAGTCATTGTTGGACAATTATAGATCTAGATGGGAAGCAGTACTGGGATGTAATATTACTGGACAGGAATGGGAGAAAGCTGCTCTACCTTAAAATCATCCTCAAGGTATTTTCCTGAAATTTCTGCCTTTTCCCTTGTTAAACTGCATTGTATGTGACAAAGTTTCCCGGAGGTTTTAGGAAAGAGGAGGTGGGGAAATAATTTAGCATGTTCAAGATGTTCAACAGATAAAGCCCCTTACCTAACTATAGTATAGTATTGTCCAACTATTTTTCAGGCAAAGGCTCATTTTATAAATTATATAGAATATGTTGCCTTTACTGCATTGCCCACAATCCACAATGGAAAATTTTGGCTCTAGGGGATTCCACCAGGGAACTAGGAGGGATCTTCTACCACATACTTATGGATTTGAAGTGTTTTGCCTACAATATTGTCAACTATTTTTAGGCACTGGAGAAGTTCCCCACCTGTTTGATTTGAGCTTCTCAATGTATAAAGTTAGAAACTTAAATCACTGTTCAGGACCCTACTAGATATGAAGGTATGAAATGAATACTGCTCAGTTTTCTATTCTCTGTAGAGCAAAATCCTAGTTAAGGTACATCTCTCTGATATGTTAAGGTTTGGCCTTTTAACTTTGTATAACTGGATGTATGGGTTTGTATCAATTATTTATTATTCGAGAATGGGCTTACTGTACATCAATACCCTGATTGGAGAACAAGTATTTTCCAGCAGGGTATAAATGTACAAGTAATGCCCGATGAAAATCGAGCGTGCTGCTTCACGGCAGCTTATTAAGCCACCGTGGAGCTCAGACTGAGAAAAACAGAACTGCAGCCATTATTTTACCCTGGCTAAGCAGCGCTTTTGCTGTTTAGCGAGTGTAAACTAAAAAGTGGGTATGCGCGCACGTGTGTGTGTGTGTGTGTGTGTGTGTGTGTGTGTGTGTGTGTGTGTGTGTGTGTGTGTGTGTGTGTGTGTGTGTGTGTGTGTGTGTGTGTGTGTGTGTGTGTGTGTGTGTGTGTGTGTGTGTGTGTGTGTGTGTATGAGAAAGAAAGTGTGTATGCATGCATGAAAGTAAGAGAGAGAGATGATCATGTATATGTGTTGGTGTGATTGAATGTGTGCATGAAAGCAAGAGTGACTGTGTACGTGAGAGAGAGATTGAGAGAGACTGAAAGCGATCATGTGTGAATGAATGCGTGTATGAAAGTGGAAGTGAGTGCGTGTTGTGGGTGTGTGAGAGGTTCTATATCAGAACATCGAAGTTTTAAAACTTCAAATGTTCTAATATCGACCCATTTTGAGCTAACGCTAAAAATAGCGAAGCTATTTCCTAGGGAAAGAATTCGGTTGGCCGGTTCTGTGGCTTCACTATTTTCAGCACTGTGGTGGAAATTCACGGGTTGGGTTCAGGTATGTATGCAATTGTGCGGTTGTTAGTATTAGGGCATGGGTTAGGTGAGTTAGGGCTAGGGCACGTGCTAGGTGAGTTAGGGTTAGGGCGCGGGTTAGGTGAATTAGGGTTAAGTGTGGGTTAAGTGAGTTTGGGTTAGGGCGCAGGTTAAGTGAGTGTGCGATAGTGACGGACCTTAGGGTTTGGGTTAAGGTAAGTGGATTGATAGTAGTGTATGCATAGTTTAGTGTAGGGTTAGTTGTAGGATTATAAGTGTATGTGTGTGGATTGATGTTTTTTAGGTGTGCTTGTGTTGTGTGTATGTGTTTCGGAATAGCAAATTTTTTCGCAAGGAAAAAATTCGCTGTTCTGAATGTTCAATATTATGTGGTTTAGATATTTTAGGTTCAATGAAATAGCGTTCGCTATTTTCATCTTTCCATATTGTGATATAAACGCGTGTAAGAGACACTGAGAGAGCAAGAGCGATGTGTGAGTGAGTGCATGTATGAAAGCAGAGAAGACTCTGTCTGTGTATGTGTGTGTGTGTGTGTGTGTGTGTGTGTGTGTGTGTGTGTGTGTGTGTGTGTGAAAGAGAGAGACTGAGAGAAAGTGAGAGCGATCTTGTGTGAGTGAATGCATGTATGAAAGCTGTATATGAGAGAGAGAATGTGCTGTCTGTAAAATTGTGTTTTACTTACTTTTTCCTGTTTTTAAGTACTATATTATTTTTTATATATGTTTTTGATGTAAAATGCTCCAACACCATTAACATATACTACAAAAAGTTTGAAACATTAAGCGGAGGAACTATTTTACATCACAGATATACAAAAAAGTAATATAGTAATTAAAAAAACAAGTAAATAAAATGCAACAATTTTATAGACAGACCATTCTCTAAGTGCAATAATGCCCTCCAGGGTGTGTGTTAATGTGTTAGTAACACCCTTCCAGGGGTGCAGAGGCCCTCCATCTGAGGCGTCGGGCCTCATAATACCCCTGGGCAGGTGTTAATTACACATTTACACATACCCTGTTGGGCATTATTCCTTACTTATGCATAAGTATTGTTTCTTAAGGGCCCTCCTATTCCCCTTATTACATGCTATAGCAGTTTAATGGATAGCTCTTGAATTAATAGGTTAATTGTTCTATTTTTTTCTATCTCATGGGTTTGTCACCTGGAAGTTTAATAAAGCTAAATGTTAAAAAAATGAATGAATAATTTGAAAGTATAGAAACTCTCTTCAGTGCAAATAAAACAGGATTATGGAAGTTCATAGAATTAGCTACTTGGAGTGAGACACAGAACAAGAGTCCTTTACTATCCGGAGGTATAATGAGATATAATATAATATAATAATAATTGTTAAGGGTAGAAATATAGTATTAGAGATATAGTTCTATGAAATATCTGGGTTCTTATGAGCCCTAAGGATTGATATTTACTCAAACCAAGGAAACAGAAGATGTTGAGCAACATGTCCCTACCCTTTATCTTTAAAGCAACTGCATTTATATAAACCCAAGAGATGCGAAGAGGTGATGAATATCTGACAATTTACAGATCATATTTGGTATCCTAGAAACACTAAACTAACTGAAAACAACATTACACCATGCACCCCATTACTCAATATGCATAAACATTACTGCATGTAGAAGAAAATAAAATTTCTTCCAGCAGTACAACCTTTTGCTGCACAGATCATAATTAGACCACTGTACTCATAGTAAAATAGACTGTATAGCCTAAAAATAGGGTTCAAAAACTAGTAATATAAAAAGGTTTACCTTTACATGTGTGTATTGCACAAGGGTGAACCACAAATGTCCGAAAGGCAGTCTGCAAAGTTTGCAAATGCCGAACAGAAAAAGTTGCGAATGTGCAATGAGCGAATGTACAGTGAGTTTTGCTCATTGCACATTCAACATTTTGGGGCGGATTGCACTATAGTGCGGATTGGGAAATGGTTCCTTTCCCCACTGTAGTGTGATCTCGGAGTTAGAATAATAAAGTAGGGGGGTGCAGGGGGGCTTGCCCCCCTGCTTTTACACTTTTTTAAAATTTTTTGACATTAATGTTCGAAAAACAGCAAATCTGCTTTTCAATTTGCTGTTTTTCGAACATTAAGGTCCATCGACATGTCCAGTTTTGTGGTTTTGAGTCGCTCATATGAGCACTTGAACCACTGTGATTCGCGGTTTCATAGGTAAACCTATAAAAAGTGTGTTACAAATATGTGTGCACATATGGGAGGGTCATTCCTCAGACACAGTATATCAGAAGTGGTGGGTGGTGGTATTTTCAGGCACAAATTATCAGTTTGGGGAATAATCTCCAACACAATGCATTTTACGTATTGTTAGAACAACACATAGGAGTAGTGACAAAGGGGTCTATATTGAATTACTAAAGAGGCATTACAGCGAATGCCTCTTCATCGACACCAAAAGAGCGAACCACAAAATATGTGAACGGCTGAATCAGCGATTTTTTTTCCTCAGGGAAATAAAAAATCACTGATCTGGCCAGAAATGAAATACCACTAAAGATAACTCAAAGTGGGGAGCTTTGCCCCCCCCCCCATACCTCCTAACTAAATATACCAACTCTGAAATCATACTACAGTGGGGAAAGGGGCAAATTTACACTGATGGCCAAGAGATTTTTTCCCAAGGAAAAAAATCGTTGATTCGGTCGTTCGCGTAATTCGCGGTTCGCTCTTTTAGTGTCGCTGAAGAGGTATTCACAGTAATGCCTCTTGAATGATATGATATAGACCTGTGACAAACAACAAGGCTCAGTTTTGCTCACTTTATTATTTATAGTCTTTTTAGAAATAAAAGTAGGTGGCCTCCTGTGAGACTGGAAAAATGGAAAATGTTTCTGCTCTTTATTTATTTCATTTTCACCACTGGGTAAATAGACTGGTTCAGAGACCCTTTTCAGCCATGACCTGGGAAATAAGGCAATAGAGTTGCATGGGAAAAATCATAGTATATACAATCTAATTTACAGCATCAAATATTGAACAGTTTTTCAGTAGGAAATAAATATATTTTTAGAATGCCATAATATAAACATTATATACATGAGGTATGAATCAGAAGAAGGTCTAAAAAATGTACTGGACTAGTCTTGAAAGCATGTACATGATGCTTCATTTGAAAGGTGTTCTGTGTGTTTTGCCTTAAATGTTTTAAGGTCTTTTGTTGTCTATCCTCAGGTGGAAGGTAATTCCAAATGGGTAGGCTAGGTTTAGAGGAGGCTCTTTTCCTACTGTATTTTAAACCAAGGTCTGCCTTGGTACAGGAATTCATCTTGATTAATTCTGAGATAGTGGATTTCCATCCCTCACCTCATAAAATATGGAGATCAAGTTAAAAATGAAGTCCACAGATCACCACCAGACACTTAAGAAATTAATGCAAAATGACAATCAGCACTCTCAAGATTCTATAGTGTTATAAACTAGTCCTGATGTGTCCAGTTTTACTACTGAGAACTACAGTGAATGAATTCATGAATGAATGAAGGAATGAATGAATACATATATACATTCATAACTAAATAAATAGGCAGTTGGTGAGAGGAGGCATGACAAGTGTATGGTCATGGCTGCATCCAGTGGCTGAGATCTATCCTCAGACTGTGTAGGCTGGGATACTCACAGTAGTTATTTGGATAGCTAAAAAGATGTATTCTGATAAATACAAGCTTGCTTATCAGTACATTTTTCAGAAAACATTCTAGCCTATCGTTAATATATCAGTATTAGTAAGATCATTATTCTAAGTCTTCATACTGGTGCAGTGTTGGCAAAGTCATAGCTAGGGTAGTCCAAAGGAGACAGCAGCCCTGGGCACAAGATATTGGAGGCCACAGTCA
>NC_056751.1:525398276-525490776 GCF_019279795.1 Protopterus annectens | reverse complement strand
GGACTCTGTAAATACCACATTTCCATTACAGCTTTCTGACTTGACTGATGCTGATTTTCAAAAAGCCCAAACCCAGACCTGTCACGCCTCCATGGTAGTGTGCTAGCCCTTTCCCCTGCTACTTTTAGTGTGCTTTTCAGTACCTGAAACCTTAACCACTGTGCCCTCAAGAAAACGCTAGCAGCTATAGGGAAAAAGTGCTTCGCAAAACAGGACTCTGTTTAGCATAGTCATTGGGCTGCTCTTTTTGTCCTGCAAACAATGTAGGTTTGTTGCTAGTTCTAATTTAACTATACTAGCCATCTTTGTTAACTGTATAAAGGCTCGCACACTACAAGACGTGCTTCCCCCACAAGCCCTTGCTTCTCACTAAGCACCTTTTACCTGGAATGCTAGGCAGCTATAGTGGAATTTAATAATGCAAAGTATCGTATAATAGCTGCAGACTTGGCAACTAGGTACTAGGAAAGTAAGTTCTTTTTCCATGTCTTTAGGAACTACTGCTTATATATTTTGCTACCTAAAAGAGGGAAACTCTGCTTCTCAGAACAGAACTACAAAAGGCCTCACCCAGCAGTTCCCCATTTCCTGTGCATTCCTGGATTTAGAGGCTGTATTTCTGAATGGCTATTTTTCTGTTGCATGAAAGTGGCTGGTGCTGCAAGGTGATCTCAGCAACAGGATTGTCCCTATCCAATAATAAAACTGACCGTACTGTCTGTCCTTATTGCCTCTCCCACCAGAACTGGGAAATCAGAGGTTTCATAGCTACCTGTGCATTCGGTGCCATTTTCAAAAAAGCCCAAACCCGGACCAGTCACGTCTCCATGGTAGTGTGCTAGCCTTTATAAGTCAAGTCCTTTTATTTGTTGAGTTTATTGTGCATGTTGTTCACCAAACAAGGTTCTGTCTAATTTGTTAGTCTAAGCATTATTTAATGATGGTTTTATTGTAATTAATCACTAACCAAAGTAATGTCTATTTTGTTATTTGTACTAGCATATTTAAGTGCTCTACAGAAAGCGAATGCCAAAGTGAGCTTCAATTCCTAGTTTTGTCATTAGTGCATGAGGGTTTTATAGTAAGTGTTCACCGACCACAGTACTATCTAATTTGTTGTTTGTACTAGTATATTTAAGAGCTTTACAGAAAGTGAATGCCGAAGTGAGCTTCATTTCCTAGTCTTGTATTTAGTGCATCAGGGGACTAAACACTCCTCTTGGGACGTGTATGTGCTGCAACAATATCCTTTGGGCTTCTCATCTTGCTTACAAAGGATTCATGCCTGCTATTTTTCAGTTTACAAGCTAGGTACCTCAGATAAGGCTGCACCTACCACGAGACAGCATTAACAAGGGTACAGGGCATTCACACTTTATAGCGACTGCTGCCACAGTTGTTACCTGCCATATTTTTTTCTCCTTTACATTACTTATATTAAGAATACTTGGTAGGAGCTTTGATTACTTGATATGGACTTAACTACTGTTTAGATGAGACAATAGCTGCTACTTAGCTTAGCCTTTGCTTCAATGACTGCTTTGCTTAAATTGTTGTCCATAAGCAGTGTATCTTCATAAAGTTTGTGTCCACCTTGTGGTAGCTTTACCTAGACTACAGGCAGACCGTGGTTTATTAGAGACTGCCTCCTAAGTCTTAATCTGCCATACTTCTCCCCTAGAGTACTTAGCGACTGCCTCTAAATCAATGTTTAATGTGAACTTTAGCAACTGCTCCCCTAGATAGACTTTGATATAGATGTCTTTTAATATAATAGTGTCCGTTTCATAATGAGACCATATTGTGTTTTTGTTGATGGAAATTCTTGGTGTATGCAGGATGTACAGTGGAGCATTTGCACTTATCTAACCTGTTGTGTTCTAAAACGCTGTGTTCACAGAGATGTACTCATTGATATGTTCTGGATGTTACGTGAATGCATTTCACTATAGTGCTAGGTTGTTCTTCCAATAGATTGTTATTCTGCTTATTGCCACCTTTTCCTGCCTCACTCCACTTCTCCGGTATCTTCCTTTTGTGAAAACCTAACCCGTCTGTCTCTCTTTTTTTTTTCTACAGTCCCCTGCCACTTCTCGTGTGCTTCTCAGTACCTGAAACTTTAACTACTGTGCCCTCAAGAAAACGCTAGCGGCTATTGGGAAAAAGTGCTTCACAAAATGGGACTCTGATTAGCATATTCACTTGGCTGCTCTTTTTGTCCTGCAAATAATGTAGGTTTATTGCTAGTTCTAATTTAACTATACTAGCCATCTTTGTTAACTGTATAAAGGCTCGCACACTACAAGACATGCTTCCCCCACTAACCCTTGCTTCTCACTAAACAACTTTTACCTGGAATGCTTGGCAGCTATAGCTGCAGACTTGGCAAGTAGGTACTAGGAAAGTAAGTTCTTTTTCCATGTCTTTAGGAACTACTGCTTAGATATTTTACTACCTAATAAGGGAAACTCTGATTCTCAGAACAGAACTACAAAAGGCCTCACCCAGCAGTTCCCCATCTCCTGGGCATTCCTGGATTTAGAAGCTGTATTTCTGAATGGCTATTTTTCTGTTGCATGAAAGTGGCCTGTGCTTCCCACTCCATTCACCCTTTGCTCAGGCTCACTCTGCTCCCCTACCCTACCCCCATTCCCACACACCCCATATCAATTGCATATATTCTCTTCTTCTCCACACCCACTTCCTCCATAGGCCACCCCCACATCTTCCCATAATCCTATTTCTCCATAGGCCTCTTATCTTCCTGCCTAGGCCTCTCCCACTTCCTCCCTCAATCCCATTTCTCCATAGTCCTCTTATCTTCCCACCTTCTACTCATCTTATGACTACATATCCTACTTATCATTTACCATTTATATTATTTTATTCCTTTCTCCCTCTCACCATTGCTAACTCTCTTCTCTACTTCATTCACCTCCTATAATGTCTTCCCTAGCTATAACCCTGACATATCTCTGCCAGCCTTTACCCTCATTCCCCATTCTTATGTAGCAAACCCTATATACCCACTACTAACTTTTATTTATCCTACAATCATAATACTCTAACACAGCTCCTTATTTCCCTACACTCCGTTCTTAAACACTCCTTTTACAAACTTTTGTACTTCTTCTCCTTCTTGGTACGCTCTGGAGACATTCACCCTAACCCAGGTCCCTCCCCCATAAAACTCTCCATATAACCTCCATTAACTTCAAAAGTATATGCAACAAAACTTCTGAATTCCATGCTTGGCTAACTCTTAATAGAACTCGCATCATAGCTGCTACCGAGGCCTTGCTGAAACCAAGCATCCAAGACTCCTTATTCTTTCATCCAAATTACAGTGTAATTAGGGTCGACAGACAACACAAAAAAGAGATGGTGTTGCCTTAATCTATCCCAGCACCTTTATATATGCCCTTTTCCCAACACTTTTCCTAAATTCCACAGCGCTGAAATCCTAATATCATTTCTCGACATCAACAACTCCAAAACACTCTGTATTACAGAAATTTCTATTCCTCCTGGGAATAACATCCCAGTTCTAGAAGACATTCTTTCCTTGATTTCACAAACAATAAACAATGAAACCATTATACTAGGTGACATGAATATTGACTGGGCATCTACTTCCACTATCCAATCTCACAACAGTATCAATCTATTCCGCTTTACTCAACTAATTACTTCCACCACTAGGTATAACTTCAAAGATAATAAGGGATCAATTCTAGATTGGATCCTAGTCTCTGACCCCTCTAAGTATCAAATTGCAGGTACCCTTCCAAATTCTTTTAGTGACCATCTCCCAACCTATACTATCCGGAACAGCACATCTCTCACTAAAACCCAAAATATAAGAGAAACACTAAACTTAAGCAAGTTCTGCCCTTTCACTTTCAATACCATCCTTAAAAATTACAACTGGAGCAGTCTCAAAACCCTGCCACTAGATGACGCCCTTCTTTATTTCAACAATTCCTTTCTTAGAATTCTCCACAGCCTGGCACCAACTAGATCCATCAGAATCAAATCCAAGCATACCCCTTGGCTTTCTAAAACTACAAATCAAATCATGCTAAATAGGGACAAAGCCTGGAAGCTTTGGCAGACTTCTAATAACCCCTCCAATCTTACCCATTACAAACAACTTTGTAACCAATCTAAAAACATATCTGAAAAGACAAGCAACAATATTTCATGAACCTCCAATCAAATAGGAAAAATAATCCTAAACTCTTCTGGTCCTTGATAAACAATATTCTAAACCCTGGCACTAAAATCAACCCTTGCCCATTCCCCAACATGACACATGACCTTATTGCCTCCAAATATAACTCTTATTTCATTGACACCATTGCAAATCTCACTGCTTCATTTTCTTCCCCTCTTCCTAGTAATCCTAACCATAACTCACCCTCCTCACACCTTCCTCAACATAGCACATTCCCAACATCATCTACCCAACATCAAGAAAAATGTCCTACCAGTGCAGAATTTAACCTTTCCTCTATCTCTATGTCATATATAAACAAACTCTTACTAAAGCTAAATCCTTGCTCTAACTCAGCTGATAACATTCCAGCCAAATTACTCAGAACTGCCACTGACTCAGTAGCTTATCCAATTAGAATCCTAATCAACAGGTCAAGCCAAGAATCCTATGTTCCATCTTTATGGAAAAAAAGCCATTATGCTACCTCTCCACAAAGGAGGCCTCTCCTCTGACATTTCAAACTTCCGACCTATAGCTCTTCTTTCCCCTATATCCAAAATTCTCAAAACATGTATCCAAAAACAACTAGTTAACTACCTGTTAAATAATTACACTCTCTCCCAAACACAACATGGATTCCATCCTGGCCACAGTACCTCTACTGCTCTCCTCTCCTTTGTAGATATCATTAACAAAATCCATGACTGTGGCCATATAGCATACACCCTTTTCCTAGATCTTTCAAAGGCTTTTTATACCATATCCCATTCCATCCTTCTTTCTCAACTCTCCTCTGTAGGGCTATCTTCTTCATCCCTTGCTTCATTTGAAAGTTATCTACATTCCAAACAACTTGCTGTCAAATGGCAGCACTCAGTCTCCCCATGCCTTCATAATTCTAGCAGTGTCCCCCAAGGCTCACTTCTTGGCTCCCTCCTATTTAATATTTTCATTAATGATTTACACCAACATTTCCAAAACCTACAAAAAGCTTGGCCTCCTACACAGCCACTATAAATTCCTCTCTCCTGCTGCTAAACAAGCCCTTGACCTCTCTTATCTGCTTCCTTCTCTAACCTACGGTGCTCCTCTACTAACTAATCTGCAGTCCTCTTTAAAACTGAAGTTAGAATCCTGTTACAACAAAGTTGCCAAATTTGCTACTATCATTATTCTACTCATCACTGTATAGCCTTAAGGCAACTCCACTGGCTCAAATTCCCACAATTCCTGCTACATCTCTAACTAACTACTTCTCATAGACTAATATACAAATCACAAGACTGCCCTGCACTCAACTCCTTATTCACCCCTTACTCCCCCACTAGGTCACTATGCTAAGTAAATCAAAACTTACTGCAAGTCTACAAACCAAACCTTCCAGTTGGTAAACTTCTATATTCCTGGACTATGGCCAGGCAATGGAATGAACTCCCCTCTTCTGCATGCTCTGAACAACACCCCTTCAAATTCAAATCTGCCCTCCAAAATCATCTTTCTAAGTGGCTCTGCAACTGCAGTATACTGTCTAACGCTGTCACTTAACTCTCTCTCCTTTATTAGCACTCCTTGTACTGCTCTCTTCATAATTTAGCTTACAATCTTTGCTGCCTCTAAATTCACTTTTCTATCCTGTCCCTTAATCGTACTACTACATCTTATAGCAGCTAGGTTGTATAGTAGCAAGCTGTACCTCTTTACTGATTATTTGCATGGTTGACTCCATTGTAAACACTGTAACTACCTTGTGGTAGCCACCTCTGTACTGTTATGCAGAGTTTCTGTGTAAGAACCATTTTTTTTGTGTAAAATGTATCTCATTGCTGGTAGCATTTATGTATATGTTTGTAGTGACATATGTAAATACAGAAACCACCTTGTAGTTTTCCTCATTGTATTAATCTACTGGAGATTTTCTCCCCGGGCTTCCACTGAAAATGGGCTCTCGTCAGCCCAGTGGACTTTCCCGGTAAACAAATGTAATAAATAAATAAAAAATAAGTCTAGTGGGTTATAGCAGTGGCGGCTGGTGACTTCAAATCAAAGGGGGGCTGCAGGAGTCAGCGGAATGGGTGGGGTCAAGGGGAAGGGGTGTGGCCAGCTAGAAAGGGGAGGAGCTATGTTCAAAACCACAAAAACTAACTTTAACTAAATACGCTGCCCTGGGTGGCAAGCCATCATTATGAGAGTCCAGTCAAGACAAAAATAAGTGTAGAAGAATAAAAATATTTCAATGCATTGGCTGCATGACAGCTTACTTAATATCTAGATGGAAACAAAAGGTTGTGAGGCATGAAAAAATAAATTACTTTTTAAATACATTACTGGAATGCCAGTCAAAATCAAGTACAAGAAAAAACAGAAGCACTCAACTCAAACCACTTCTCCTTGCACTGCAGTTCTAATTATAATTTATATTCAGCTTTATTAAAGTACGAAGTAACATGCTGAAAGTAGAAATCTCTGTGATGCCCCCACTTGTAAAAATGTTTCTTATCCAAAAAGACCTGCTGCCTGACAACTATCTACTTGTTTCATGGGGAAAACATGTAAGTAAAAATGAAAAGCAAACAAGAAACAAGCTCAAGATACATTGCTTAAAGGATTACTGTACAGGTTATGGACCACACATGATCATTGGCATTCTGTTTAGTTTACGGGTAAAGTCTGTAGAGATGACTGGAAGTCTCCAACAAGTGTAATGAGCTTTTAAAATAATGGAATCCTGTCCTTTAATACCCAAGGCTTATACATTATCTAGTCAAGTATTCTCTGCATGGCAACAACAGAAAGGCTTTCAATGTTGGCAATTCTTTAACAGTATGCTTATTAAAGCTTACTTGCATCTTACGATCTCAGACAAGCTTACCTTATGGTCATTAAAGCATTGCACAGAGCAACAGGCACTTTGAGTAATAAGCATAAATCAACAGTACAAAATATGACAGAAACCAGACCTTTCTGCAAAATCAAGGACAGATGAAAAGCCACTGTAGTACTTGTGTCTACCTTGGATGGGGGGGCACACTGCACATTTACACTGCATAACTACTCCTTGCCTTGCTTGGACACATCCAGAGTCACTACATGGTGGAGTGGGGTGCAACAAGTATGTCACAATTTGAAATGTCTCTGGCTGACTGATGGCCCTGACACATTTGTCATACCTCTCAACCTCAGAGCAAGAAATCTGGACAAAGCCATACACAGAAGTGGGACAAATACCCAAAAATAAGGGCAATTTTTAAATATTGCTCTAATAAACTTAGAAAGATAATAGAATAGGTCTTGCATTAGTATGACTTTTCTGAAGGGTATAAAATCTGAAACTCAAATGTCTGTCATTATTTTCTAACTTCAGTCTTTAGTGATTTGTCACTAATTTGCCAAAAAACACAATTTTATGAAAAATGGACCAAATGTGATGCAAAAATATAAAATAGCCACACAATACAGCTGGGAACCTGTCAAAGAAGGGACACTTTAATATTAGTACTGCTAACTTGAGCAGCTAACAAAATAAAAGAATCTACATGCATTTCAAGTAATCTATAATTTTGATTATTAGTTATTTCTTAATTGTAAACCCTCCATGTTTTCTTCCAAAATTGCTATTTTATGGAGGGCTTATTAGGGGGAAGAGCAACATTTTGAGCCAAAATCGGGGACAGTTGAGAGGTTGGCTATGCCTAATTCTATAAAGCAATTTTATTTGCATGTACCTCTCAACCTGTTAATGCAGTAAATCTGAACAAGGCAAAATATATTGGGGGAACATATAAACAGTACTAAAATTGCTCTTGTATAAATTGAGACAGTTGATAGAATAACAGTTCTTACTTTAGCATGCATTTTTCTGAAGGTTATGAAGTCTGAAACTCAGTGTATCATTATTTAGTGACTTAATTTCTAAATGATTTGCCAGAAAACTACAAATTTTATGAAGAACAAACCAAAAATAAGAAGCAAAAATCTATTAATTCTTTGAAAATCTGGACAGTTGGGAGGTATAGTTCAGCTGGGCCTGTCTGAGTTTGCTGCCCTTCCCCCCTGACAAAATCATGGTTGAATGGAGCCTCTGCAGCCATTCCAATGAACCATTACTTGGCTATTTCACTCCTTTTACCATAAACACTAATGTGCATACTGCTTTACTTCTATGATGAGTTGGACTTCATTTGAAAGTTTTATTTTGTATTTTACAGCACAAACACTAAGTCATCTACTAAACAAAGCAATGCAGTCTCACAATGAAAACTTAGCATTAAAACTTCTCTGCCCTTGAAACTCACGTTCATTGAAACAGTATTGAAACCCACATTCAAAGAAAATACATTTTGCCAGTGGCAGATAAAAGATTAATTTTGGGCTGTTTTCAAATCATAGGCCCCTTGCATATGAAACATACATGTGCTCTTTGATACACCTTCCTCATTGTACTAAATTATATTCCTTGTACAATATATTACAGTAGTTAGAGGGGGTTTTAAATTTGTTTTGAACATTTTTCCAGTAAGCAATGAAACAAAATGCATGCACCCATAATGACAAAACTGCCCAGTTCAGAACATTTATCATAAAAGTCTATTCAGACTTCTACAGTCCACCATTATCAGTAAATATGCACAATTCTACAGTCCACCACTATCAGTAAATATGCACAATTCTACAGTCCACCATTATCAGTAAATATGCACTATTCTACAAAGTCCATTATCAGTAAATATGCACTATCTCTGAAGAAGTAAAAGTCATCTAAATAATTCCACATTAAAGAAATCTGTAACTAATGAAGAGGTTGCTGCTAGCAAACACCTTTATATTTCATGGTTTCATCGAAAAATAAAGTGTCTGTTGCCCCTCAGGAATAAACTGCCTATATTACATTAAAAAATGATAAGCTAGTAATATTGCAAGAGGAAATGGATGGCAAACTGATAACGGACTCATAGTTAGCATCTTCACCAAGGAGAACATTCTCAGTACGGCAGCATCCACCCCTTGTGGGAGTAGAACCCACAGCCTTCTGCATCAAAGGCAAGTACACAACCTGTTGTGCTATTAAGGCAAACCAACTTCATTTAAGCAACACTAAACTTCTGTTCCCCTGCAGCTCTCAGCTCCTTGTAAAATCTACTCAATACTCAACTTTGCAGCACAAGAAAACTGGAAAAAGCCAAAATGTATTGGGGGGGGGGTCAAAAGCCCAAAAACCAGGGACACAAACATTGTTTGTATAATCTTGGAAAGTTGCTAGAACCATACATTTTACTGCCAAGCTCCCTGTGCAAAACAGTCAGAGCAACATACCACTACGCCAAATCAGCTGCTTTGTAAAAGAGGAAGATAAAAACTTAAATGGCTATCATTTAGTGAATTCAGTTCTCACCATAGCTGTCAACCTCTTAGTACAAAACACCTGGACAAACCGAGTAATGAGGGAATACAGCCCTCAAACATTCAGTGAATTCAGTTCTTGCCATAGCTGTCAACCTTAGCACAAAAACCTGGACGAAGCCAATAATGGGGAATACAGTCCCAAAAATAGGGACAAATTTCAAATATTCATCTTATAAACTTAGAAAATTGCTAGAATAAAATGTTGTGTTACTATGTATTTTCTGAAGAACATGAAGTCTGAAATTCAAATGCCTGTCAATTTTACTGCTGACAGAATAAAACAATTTTCAGCAGAGACCCAGGGAGAAATACTGCAGACACGTCTTTGTAAAATGACAGGGCACCAGAGCAAATCCACACAAACACAGGGAGGAGATGCAGACTCCACACAGAAGGCACCCCAGCCAAGAATCAAACCAGAAAACCTATAGCTGTGAAGCAACAATACTACCACTGCACCATCAAATATGCAAGGACTTAAACATTCAGAAAAAAATGAAAAATAGCAAACCTCCCAAATGAGTGAAGCACTCCTGTAGCGACCACGTAGCAATATAGAAAAACAAATCCAGGAGTGCACCAATGCTGAATCCAAAAAAGTTCACCAAAGAGCTTAGAATAAAATCCTTTATTCAAAACAAAATGCCTAGGACTACGTCCTAGGCATTTTGTTTTGAATAAAGGATTTTATTCTAAGCTCTTTGGTGAACTTTTTTGGATTTAGCATTGGTGCACTCCTGGATTTGTTTTTCTGTATTAAACATTCAGAAACCTGAAGTCTGAAATTCAAATGCCTGTCAATTTTATTTAACATTTGTTAATCAGGACAGTCTGACTTGGAACAAAAAAAAATTTCAGCAGAGGCCCAGGAAGAAATAATGCAGACATGTCTTTGTAACATGGGAGGACACAAAAGCAAACCCACACAAACACAGGGAGAAGATAAAGACCCCACAAAGAAGGCACCCCAGCCAAGAAGCAAACCTGAGAACCTGCAGCTGTGAGGCAACAATGCTACCACTGCACCATCAAATATCAAGCACTGCAACATTTATAAACCACAGATATTATGAGGAACAGATCAGATCAAATATGAGGCAAAAATCTGCAATTTTTTTACAAATGGTGGTGGGTAGGGAATTCAGGTCTTTAACACCTGCATACAAGGTGCAGGGTTCAAGCCTGAGGTATTCCCTACCTAACCACCAGTATATTGCACCAGGGGCATTTTCACACACACACACACACACACACACCAATCCAGACCCGAGATCCTTCTCCTGACTGCCGACCTTGCAGTCCGACCCCCAGGCAGTCTATGCAGTTTAAAACTGCATAGCCTGTCGCAAGATCTTCCCCTGCAGCAATCCAATCCAGACCCGAGATCCTTCTCCTGACTGCCGACCTTGCAGTCCGACCCCGATGCGTTTCCCCAGCGAGTTCCCAGGCAGTCTATGCAGTTTAAAACTGCATAGACTTGTGGGAGCGCTCCTGTTCACATGTCTCAATCAGGACTGCTGCTGAGACAATCTGCGCATGCTCCATGCTCCAGACTGTCTCAGCAGCAGTCTGGACTAGTGCATGCCAAGTCCAAATTTAAATTTTTTTTTTCTTATTTTTTTTCTTTTTATTTCTTTTTATTTGTTAGTTTGAAGTTGAGGGGGCTGCAGTCCGGCAGTCCAATAGCACGGGCCGCCCCTGGGTTATAGTTAAATTTAATTTAATTTTACTTATAAACAAGCATACAAACAGATCCATTATAGACTCTTTTCAGACATGGGCATGGCTACAGTGGCCAGAAAAAATGCAAACATAAATGAATGGCTTACAGTAACCAGTCTGAGCAGCAAATTTGTGAAATTAGTAATACATAGTAACAATCAGGGAAAACTCACAGTGTAGAGAAAACACACAGATTCAAACTGGAAAATGTATTTATTTTATTTTACATTTGTTTATCGGAAAAGTCTGACTGAACACGTCCATTTTCAGTGGAGGCCTGAGGAGAAAAGCTCCACATGTACCAAACAGTAATATATATAAAATTTATACAGAATAACATTTATACAAGAAAAAAATTCAACTAATTACATAAATGTATAAGATGTCATTTACACATAGTAAACAGAAATGTGTTTACACAGTAAGGTATTTGCAATAGTAGAAGAAATAAGATAAAAAAATAGACAATCATAGTTTTAGATTCTAGAGAAGAGAAAAGTTAGGGAAGTAGGGATCCACTTTGGTACGCAGTTTACATGTTTACATCATTTTAATATGTTATGTATTAAAGGACATTCAAGTGTGTTAGTGGTGACAGATCTAACTTAGACTTGTTAGTGAAAGTATAGGAGCGGACATTAATATCCTTAAGAGGGAATGGTTTAGTTTGGGGTATTACAAGGGCATAGCCATTTGTTTTGTAAGTGAGTTTTTAGCTTTGTTTTAAATTGAGAGAGGGTTGGGGTAGATGATATTCTGTAAGGTAGTGAATTCCACACTTTGCCTGTATAGTTAGTGAATAGGGATTTTCCAGCTAAGTTTTTGGCTGTATTGACTTTGATAAGTGGTTTGTTGGTGGAGAGCAAAGTTCTGGTACTGGAGTGTGGTAGCAGTATATTTTGGAGAGTGGGTGTTTCTTCACTTTGGTAGACTAGCTTATGGGCCATATTGGTTATAGAGCAAGAAATGTGGGAGTTCTAGCCAAATGAGCTTTTTAAGGGAGATACACTGGTGAGCTCTCGATGGGGAATTGGTGGCTGTTAAATAAAATTAAGAATTCAATACACAGGAGGTTCAGATTCAAAAGTTTACTAGTGTACACCAGGAGGCAAAAAATGTACAAGTACAGAATTTTGTCTGACATGAAACAGGAAGCACACAATTTTATATAGGTTTAACATTCAAGCTATGCCCACCTTACTGACGTGATATGTCACAGGGCATTTACATCACTTTAGCTTACAATTCTACATTCATTAAGTCTTGCTGATGCTGTATATTTAAAAAAAACTTTTCCTTTAGATACAATACAGCCTTGCTATCTAGCTGGTCAGACATAATGTCTTTCTGTAAAGTTACTTATTCAAGGTTTCATATCAGTTCGAATACAATAGCAGCTTCAATCTTTTAATGCATGTCTTTGTTCTGTTACAATTTCTCACACAGCTGCGTGCTATCTAAGTAACACATATACAAGGCCAGATCATTCCAACAGGAAAGAGCAGAAGATTTCATTATTTCACACATTTAATTTCCTGACCCAGCAGATAATCACTTGTGAAAAGCATAAACATTAAAACTTGCTAAGCTAGCATTCTGCCAGGGTCAGAGATCAGCCTTGCTTTAAGCCACACTGCAGTTTCAAAACTACTTCACATTTAGACATGAATTAATTTTACTACTATATGATTAATAGAATAAAATGCATTACATACTACTTTGCTTTTAAACTAGCATTTCTCATGTATTCAAATACACATTTTTCTAACATTTTCCCCCCTATTAATACTTTTTATTCTATTTCGAAGTATGTATAGTGTCATTTCGTCTCCTAGCCTTTTTCACTCAGGATTTTCAGCTAGGTGAGTCATTCAATCTATACTTCAGAGAAAGCATCATCTGAGATCAATCTTTCAATTTCAATACCTTGGTAGAAAGTTTCAGTAACAGATGCATCAATAAAGTCTTTGATTAATCTTTTCATGCAGGGAATTCCACAGCATACACATGCTCCTATTAGGAGTATACCCACACAAATGGCAATCAGAATATTCATTAGGATGGAACCCCACCCCCCAAATAGATTCTTGAAAAAGTCCGTCAGTGGGTTTGGGCCTGGCTCAGTCATGGCTGATACTTGCTGAATTACCTCTAGGTGGTTATTTATCTCATGACGATTGTCAGGAATAAAAGCACAGCATTCTTCTTTGATAAGCGCGCACGTACCACCTCTCACTGCTAGGGTGAAGTCAAGAGCCATCTGATTTTGTAGCACAACAGTTCTCATTGCATTCAGTTCATCAGTTACCAGTTCTAGGGCAGAAAAAGTTGCATTACTCATTACTTCGAGAAGTTTCGACAACTTCCTCAGCTCCCAGATCAATTTGACTGCTCCATAGGCTGGGAGTATTCCTGCCCAGGATATAACACTGTCAATCAAGTCCATATGAGTCAATTTGCTTTTGTCTTTTACTGAATTATGGTCTTTCCAACCAGCTTCGATCTTCCCAACTGGATTCACAGGTTTCTTAACTGGACCTTCGGATTTTCGAGCTGTTTCCCTTACGTTTCGTATCTTACCCAAAGGTAATTCTGCAGTATGTCTTATTGCCGGAACCAAGTAACCCAAAAAACAAATGCCAGACCAATTCTCAGGTAACCATTTATATGCCTTTTTCCCACAAATAAAATAACAGTTTTCTACTTTAGTACTAATACGCATCAGCCCTGCATGAAACATTTTCTGATCTATAACTGACAATTGTTTAAACAAAACTGGATTTTTTTGAATGTCACTCATAGTTGTTTTCAATGAGTTTAAATACGAGTCATAATTAGTATTGCAAAAAGTATTGCCATTACTATTCTTAATATAACATCGGTAAGATATGGTTATATTGCAATTGCTCCAGCCCACCTGGAGAGTGTCATTTTTATAGAAACATACAATTCCTTTTTGTGTGACAGGTAAAAATAAAGCTATTTTGTCCTGTGATCTCACAGTTCCTGTGTCGAAAAGTAAATTCTCCCAAATCTCATTTATCCCCAAAGGGACAGCGGACATTACCAGTCCTCCATATGCTGTTGGTATAGCTGTACAAACCCAGCAATTTGAAATGTTCATAGTCTCTGCATACACATGTTTCATGGCCAGGTATGTGTTAAAATTTGGATGCCAGTCTATAGACGTTTCATCACGCCTTCCCACTTTCACTTGTGTGGTTGTGTGTAGGATAAACCACAGCAAGAGGAAAATTGTCACAATTACAGTTAATAAATGTACACACAACAAAATGATTATGCAACATCTCTGGGGTTGATCTAAACTTCTATTTGCTTTGTTTTTGGCCATCTCGGTCTGGTTGTGTATCAGTTACAAAGTTTTTATCAAGTTGAAAGTTCTTTATTGGTTAACAATGCGTCAAATGAACCCAGGACGTCCTCTCGGCCGCTCTAACTGCAGTAGGCGTTGCCAACAGAACCTGGTACGGTCCCTCCCACTTTGGACTCACCCAATTCTTCCTTTTCGTCACTTTCAGCCAGACGTATGTCCCAGGAGCCAAGACTGCTTCCACCGGTCTGGTCTGTTCCTTATCTGAAAAAGAGTTAAACTGCAAAACAGATTTATTTGTTAACAGTTTCCTCATATAACTAGCTAATGAACTGTCAGCCTCCTGCTCTGCAGGCCTGAGAGCTTTCCACTGAGGCACATAATATGCTCTCCCAAAAATCATTTCAAAGGGAGTCAAACCCTTTACATTTGGAACCGTTCCCATACTCAGCAGTGCTAAAGGCAGACAGTATATCCAATTCTTTTGGGTCTCTTCTACTAGCTTCCTTAGCTTGTTTTTTAAGGTACCATTGTACCTTTCCACCAGTCCTGCTGACTGTGGGTGGTAAGCACAATGGTTCTTTAAGGAGATACCAAAAAATCTCCCAAGCTGGTGAATCGTCTGATTCACAAAATGCGTGCAATTGTCACTATAAATCCTCTCTGGAATGCCAAATCTAGGGATTACTTCTTTTATCAGGGCTTTCGCCACTGTTGCTGCATCCGGGTTTTTAGTTGGAAAAGCTTCTACCCATTTAGAAAACATATCTACAATAACTAAACAAAACTTTTTCCCTTCACATTTATTCAATTTTATGAAATCCATACAAATAGTATGGAACGGGTATGGTGTTATAGGAAAACTTCCTTGCTTGGTTTTAAATGCCCCTTGTGCATGATGCTTGTTACAAGTATGACAAGCTGCACAAAATTTTTTTGTGTAATTTGTGTATCCGTATGTTTGGAATATTCAATTCACTAACTGTACCATCCCCCCCTGTTGAGACATGGCACTGCCCATGGCTCAACAAAGCTGCATATCTAAATAAATTAGACAGCAATATTGGTTTTCTTTCTTTGGAAATGTACAGTCCATTCTCAAGAATTGCACCTCGGTTTACCCATTTTTGTTTTTCTGCTCTTGTAGTAAGCGTCTGCATTGTTTTTAACATGTCTAAATCTAAAATCTCAGAGGGTTGTAATTCCTCATTTAAAAGTAAAGTTTCTGAGTCTGAGGCTGCTTGCTTTGCAGCTGCATCAGCTCGTGCATTGCCTTTCGAAATCTTATCCTGCTGTTTTGTATGAGCTACACATTTACAAATAGCTACTTTGTTAGGTAACTGAATAGATTCTAATAACTCCAAAATAAATTGCGCATGATTAATAGGTTTTCCACTAGATGTTATCATTCCTCTATTTTTCCATTGTTGTGCAAATACATGTACTGTAGAAAAAGCATACTGACTATCAGTATATATGTTCACACTTTTATTTTTTGCTAAAGTACATGCCCTTGTCAAAGCTATCAATTCTGCTGCTTGTGCAGATAAGTTGTGTGGTAAGGATTGAGCATCTAAAATTTCAGTGTCTGTAACTACTGCATACCCCACCAGATTCTTCTCTGTAGGACCCCTTCTGCATGAGCCGTCCACGTAATATGTTACCTCGGCATTATCCAAGGGCATATCTGTAAGATCTTGTCTAGGTAAAGCTAACTGTTCAATTTCCTGCAGGCAGCTGTGTGGTGTGCCCTCCTCAGGAGTTGGAAGTAATGTTGATGGATTCAATGTCGTACATCGTTCAATTGTCATATGAGGTTGGCTCAGCAGTATAGTCATCAGGGGTGGCCCGTGCTATTGGACTGCCGGACTGCAGCCCCCCTCAACTTCAAACTAACAAATAAAAAGAAATAAAAAGAAAAAAATAAGAAAAAAAAAATTTTAATTTCGCGGACTTCGCGCATGCGCACTAGTCCAGACTGTTGCTGAGACAGTCTGGAGCATGGAGCATGCGCAGATTGTCTCAGCAGCAGTCCTGATTGAGACATGTGAACAGGAGCGCTCCCACAAGTCTATGCAGTTTTAAACTGCATAGACTGCCTGGGAACTCGCTGGGGAAACGCATCGGGGTTGGACTGCAAGGTCGGCAGTCAGGAGAAGGATCTCAGGTCTGGATTGGATTGCTGCAGGGGAAGATCTCGTGATGGGCAAGGTCAGGATTTGCGCGGGTTTGATCTAGATTTACTACAGGGATTCATGTGTGTGTGTGTGTGTGTGTGTGAAAATGCCCCTGGTGCAATATACTGGTGGTTAGGCTCATGGTGGTGTGGTAGGGAATACCTCAGGCTTGAACCCTGTACCTTGTATGCAGGTGTTAAAGACCTGAATTCCCTACCCACCACCATTTGTAAAAAAATTGCAGATTTTTGCCTCATATTTGATCTGATCTGTTCCTCATAATATCTGTGGTTTATAAATGTTGCAGTGCTTGATATTTGATGGTGCAGTGGTAGCATTGTTGCCTCACAGCTGCAGGTTCTCAGGTTTGCTTCTTGGCTGGGGTGCCTTCTTTGTGGGGGGTCTGTATCTTCTCCCTGTGTTTGTGTGGGTTTGCTTTTGTGTCCTCCCATGTTACAAAGACATGTCTGCATTATTTCTTCCTGGGCCTCTGCTGAGAGTTGTTTTTTTTTTGTTCCAAGTCAGACTGTCCTGATTAACAAATGTTAAATAAAACTGACAGGCATTTGAATTTCAGACTTCAGGTTTCTGAATGTTTAGTTCCTTACCTATTTGATGGTGCAGTGGCAGTGTTGTTGCCTCACAGCTATAGGTTTTCTGGTTTGATTCTTGGCTGGGGTGCCTTCTGTGGGGAGTCTGCATCTTATCCCTGTGTTTGTGTGGATTTGCTCTGGTGTCCTGCCATTTTACAAAGACATGTGTCTACAGTATTTCTCCCTGGGCCATTGCTGAAAATTGTTTTTGTTCCGTCAGAAGTAAAATTGACAGGCATTTGAATTTCAGACTTCATATTCTTCAGAAAATACATAGTAAAATGTTTTATTCTAGCAATAAATATATAGTAACACAACCTTTTATTATAGCAATTTTTTAAGTTTATAAGATGGTTATGCAGTGTAAATGTGCAGAGAATCCCACCCATCCAAGGTAGACACAAGTACTAGAGTGGCTTTTCATCTGTCCTTGATTTTTACAGAATGGTCTGGTTTGGTTTCTGTCATATTGTTTGTACTGTTGATTTATGCTTATTACTCAAAGTGCCTGTTGCTCTGTGTTTAAGTAGCAATACTTTAATGACCATCGGGTAAGCTTGGCTGAGATTGCAAGATGCAAGTAAGCTTTAATAAGCATACTGTTAAAGAATTGCCAACATTTAAAGCCTTTCTGTTGCCATGTAGAGAATACTTAACTAGATAATGTATAAGCCTTGGGTATTGAAATGCATATGCCAGTATTTGTAATAAAGGACAGAATTACATTATTTTAAGAGTCTCATTACACTTGGAGACTTCCAGTCATCTCTGCAGGCATTACCCGTAAACCGAATGCCAATCGTGTGGCCCATAACCTGTACAGTAATCCTTTTAAGCAATGTATCTTAAGCTTCTTTCTTGTTTGCTTTTCATTTTTTACTTTGATCATGTTTTCCCCATGAAACAAGTAGATGTCAGACAGCAGGTCTTTTTTTGGATAAGTAACATTTTTACAAGTGGGGGCATCAGAAATTTCTACTTTCAGCATGTTACTTGTTACTTTAGTAAAGCTGAATATAAATTATAATTAGAACTGCAGTGCAAGAAGTGGTTTGAGTTGAGTGCTGCTTGTTTTTCTTATACTTGATTTTGACTGGCGTTCCATTAATGTATTTAAAAAAAAAAAAGTAATTTATTTTTTCATGCCTCACAACCTTTTTTGTTTCCATCTAGATATTAAGCTGTCATGCAGCCAGTGCATTGAAATATTTTTATTCTTCTACACTTCATTTTGTCTTGATTGGACTCTCATGACAACTGTTTGGCACCCAGTGCAGTATATTTAGTTTTTGTGGTTTGCTACTACAGGGGTGTGTGTGTGTGTGTGTGGTAGGGAATACCTCAGGCTTGAACCCTGTACCTTGTATGCAGGTGTTAAAGACCTGAATTCCCTACCCACCACCATTTGTAAAAAAAAAACTGCAGATTTTGCCTCATATTTGATCTGATCTGTTCCTCATAATATCTGTGGTTTGTAAATGCTGCAATGCTTGATATTTGATGGTGCAGTGGTAGCATTGTTGCCTCACAGCTGCAGGTTCTCAGGTTTGCTTCTTGGCTGGGGTGCCTTCTTTGTGGGGTCTTTATCTTCTCCCTGTGTTTGTGTGGGTTTGCTTTTGTGTCCTCCCATGTTACAAAGACATGTCTGCATTATTTCTTTGTGGGACTCTGCTGAAATTTTTTTTTGTTCCAAGTCAGACTGTCCTGATTAACAAATGTTAAATAAAATTGACAGTTATTTGAATTTCAAACTTCAGGTTTCTGAATGTTTAAGTCCTTGCATATTTGATGGTGCAGTGGTAGGATTGTTGCTTCACAGCTATAGGTTTTCTGGTTTGATTCTTGGCTGGGGTGCCTTCTGTGTGGAGTCTGCATCTCCTCCCTGTGTTTGTGTGGATTTGCTCTGGTGCCCTGTCATTTTACAAAGACGTGTCTGCAGTATTTCTCCCTGGGTCTCTGCTGAAAATTGTTTTTATTCTGTCAGCAGTAAAATTGACAGGCATTTGAATTTCAGACTTCATGTTCTTCAGAAAATACATAGTAACACAACATTTTATTCTAGCAATTTTCTAAGTTTATAAGATGAATATTTGAAATTTGTCCCTATTTTTGGGACTGTATTCCCCCATTATTGGCTTCGTCCAGGTTTTTTGTGCTAAGGTTGACAGCTATGGCAAGAACTGAATTCACTGAATGTTTGAGGGCTGTATTCCCTCATTACTGGGTTTGTCCAGGTGTTTTGTACTAAGAGGTTGACAGCTATGGTGAGAACTGAATTCACTAAATGATAGCCATTTAAGTTTTTATCTTCCTCTTTTACAAAGCAGCTGATTTGGCGTAGTGGTATGTTGCTCTGACTGTTTTGCACAGGGAGCTTGGCAGTAAAATGTATGGTTCTAGCAACTTTCCAAGATTATACAAGCAATGTTTGTGTCCCTGGTTTTTGGGCTTTTGACCCCCCCCCCAATACATTTTGGCTTTTTCCAGTTTTCTTGTGCTGCGAAGTTGAGTATTGAGTAGATTTTACAAGGAGCTGAGAGCTGCAGGGGAACAGAAGTTTAGTGTTGCTTAAGTGAAGTTGGTTTGCCTTGTTAATAGCACAACAGGTTGTGTACTTGCCTTTGATGCAGAAGGCTGTGGGTTCTACTCTCACAAGGGGTGGATAATGCCGTACTGAGAATGTTCTCCTTGGTGAAGATACTAACTATGAGTCCGTTATCAGTTTGCCATCCATTTCCTCTTGCAATATTACTAGCTTATCATTTTTTAATGTAATATAGGCAGTTTATTCCTGAGGGGCAACAGACACTTTATTTTTCGATGAAACCATGAAATATAAAGGTGTTTGCTAGCAGCAACCTCTTCATTAGTTACAGATTTCTTTAATGTGAAATTATTTAGATGACTTTTACTTCTTCAGAGATAGTGCATATTTACTGATAATGGACTGTGTAGAATAGTGCATATTTACTGATAATGGTAGACTGTAGAATTGTGCATATTTACTGATAGTGGTGGACTGTAGAATTGTGCATATTTACTGATAATGGTGGACTGTAGAAGTCTGAGTAGACTTTTATGATAAATGTTCTGAACTGGGCAGCTTTGTCATTATGGGTGCATGCATTTTATTTCATTGCTTACTGGAAAAATGTTCAAAACAAATTTAAAACGCCCTCTAACAACTGTAATACATTGTACAAGGAATATAATTTAGTACAATGAGGAAGGTGTATCAAAGAGCACATGTATGTTTCATATGCAAGGGGCCTATGATTTGAAAACAGCCCAAAATTAATCTTTTATCTGCCACTGGCAAAATGTATTTTCTTTGAATGTGGGTTTCAATACTGTTTCAATGAATGTGAGTTTCAAGGGCAGAGAAGTTTTAATGCTAAGTTTTCATTGTGAGACTGCATTGCTTTGTTTAGTAGATGACTTAGTGTTTGTGCTGTAAAATACAAAATAAAACTTTCAAATGAAGTCCAACTCATCATAGAAGTAAAGCAGTATGCACATTAGTGTTTATGGTAAAAGGAGTGATATAGCCAAGTAATGGTTCATTGGAATGGCTGCAGAGGCTCCATTCAACCATGATTTTGTCAGGGGGGAAGGGCAGCAAACTCAGACAGGCCCAGCTGAACTATACCTCCCAAATGTCCAGATTTTCAAAGAATGAATAGATTTTTGCTTCTTATTTTTGGTTTGTTCTTCATAAAATTTGTAGTTTTCTGGCAAATCATTTAGAAATTAAGTCACTAAATAATGATACACTGAGTTTCAGACTTCATAACCTTCAGAAAAATGCATGCGAAAGTAAGAACTGTTATTCTATCAACTGTCTCAATTTATACAAGAGCAATTTTTAGTACTGTTTATATGTTCCCCCAATATATTTTGCCTTGTTCAGATTTACTGCATTAACAGGTTGAGAGGTACATGCAAATAAAATTGCTTTATAGAATTAGGCATAGCCAACCTCTCAACTGTCCCCGATTTTGGCTCAAAATGTTGCTCTTCCCCCTAATAATCCCTCCACAAAATAGCAATTTTGGAAGAAAACATGGAGGGTTTACAATTAAGAAATAACTAATAATCAAAATTATAGATTACTTGAAATGCATGTAGATTCTTTTATTTTGTTAGCTGCTCAAGTTAGCAGTACTAATATTAAAGTGTCCCTTCTTTGACAGGTTCCCAGCTGTATTGTGTGGCTATTTTATATTTTTGCATCACATTTGGTCCATTTTTCATAAAATTGTGTTTTTTGGCAAATTAGTGACAAATCACTAAAGACTGAAGTTAGAAAATAATGACAGACATTTGAGTTTCTGATTTTATACCCTTCAGAAAAGTCATACTAATGCAAGACCTATTCTATTATCTTTCTAAGTTTATTAGAGCAATATTTAAAAATTGCCCTTATTTTTGGGTATTTGTCCCACTTCTGTGTATGGCTTTGTCCAGATGTCTTGCTCTGAGGTTGAGAGGTATGACAAATGTGTCAGGGCCATCAGTCAGCCAGAGACATTTCAAATTGTGACATACTTGTTGCACCCCACTCCACCATGTAGTGACTCTGGATGTGTCCAAGCAAGGCAAGGAGTAGTTATGCAGTGTAAATGTGCAGTGTGTCCCCCCATCCAAGGTAGACTCAAGTACTACAGTGGCTTTTCATCTGTCCTTGATTTTGCAGAAAGGTCTGGTTTCTGTCATATTTTTGTACTGTTGATTTATGCTTATTACTCAAAGTGCCTGTTGCTCTGTGCAATGCTTTAATGACCATAAGGTAAGCTTGTCTGAGATCGTAAGATGCAAGTAAGCTTTAATAAGCATACTGTTAAAGAATTGCCAACATTGAAAGCCTTTCTGTTGTTGCCATGCAGAGAATACTTGACTAGATAATGTATAAGCCTTGGTTATTAAAGGACAGGATTCCATTATTTTAAAAAGCTCATTACACTTGTTGGAGACTTCCAGTCATCTCTACAGACTTTACCCATAAACTAAACAGAATGCCAATGATCATGTGTGGTCCATAACCTGTACAGTAATCCTTTAAGCAATGTATCTTGAGCTTGTTTCTTGTTTGCTTTTCATTTTTTACTTAAATGTTTTCCCCATGAAACAAGTAGATAGTTGTCAGGCATCAGGTCTTTTTTGGATAAGAAACATTTTTACAAGTGGGGGCATCACAGAGATTTCTACTTTCAGCATGTTACTTGGTACTTTAATAATGCTGAATATAAATTATAATTAGAACTGCAGTACAAGGAGAAGTGGTTTGAGTTGAGTGCTGCTGTTTTTACTTGTACTTGATTTTGACTGGCATTCCAGTAATGTATTTAAAAAGTAATTTATTTTTTCATGCCTCACAACCTTTTGTTTCCATCTAGATATTAAGTAAGCTGTCATGCAGCCAATGCATTGAAATATTTTTATTCTTCTAGACTTATTTTTGTCTTGACTGGACTCTCATAATGATGGTTTGCCACCCAGGGCAGCGTATTTAATTAAAGTTAGTTTTTGTGGTTTTGAACATAGCTCCTCCCCTTTCTAGTTGGCCACACCCCTCCCCCTTGACTCCACCCATTCAGTCAACTCCTGCAGCCCCCCTTTGATTTGAAGTCACCAGCCGCCACTGATAGTCATACATAAAAGATGTCTAGCAGGAGAAAGGTATGCCACTTTCTCTTGCAGTAAAATTATTGCAACTGCATGAGGCACTCTCAATGTGAGAGGGTGGAATGACACCACTGAGGCCGAAGCCTGTACTGCCATTGCGGCTGCAACTACTGCTTGTACACAGTGAGGCAAAGATCGCGCCACTGGTTCTAACTGTGATGAATAGTAGGCTATGCGGTGTTGCTTGTCCCCATGTTGTTGCGTCAATACTGACGTCATATATCCTTGCTTACAATCTACGGTCTGAAAGAACCGTTTGTGAAAATTTGGAAGTCCTAAAACTAATGAAGAAGCTATTAACTGCTTCAACCTGCAGAAAGCCGTTTCTGCTTCAGTTGTCTATTGTAAAATGTCTTGTGCTGCCATTGGTGTCTTATATATCAAGTCAGTCAGTGGAGCAGATTCCAAAGCATAATTTGGTATCCAGCTCCGACAAAAATTAGTTGTACCTAAGAAAGACATCATTTCTTTCTTGGTTGTTGGTTTGGGTGCTTGCAAAATCGCTGTTTTTCTTTCCTCATCTAGTATTCTACCTTCATTGGATATTACATATCCTAGGTATCTAACTTGTTTTCTCCAAAGTTGTAACTTACTTTTGTTTACTTTGTGTCCTTGTGTTGCTAAAAATTTCAATAATGCTACTGTATCCTCCATGCACTGTTGCTGGGTGGGGGCTGCTAGCAAGATGTCATCTACGTAAAGTAGAATTTGACTACCTCCCGGTGGGGTAAACCCTGCCAGGTTGCTAGCCATTTTTTTTGCAAATATTGTCGGGCTTTCACAATATCCCTGTGGTAGTCGAGTATACATATACCTTTTACCCTGAAATGTAAATGCAAACCAATATTGACTATCAGGATGTATAGGTATTGAAAAGAAAGCATTGCTAATATCTACCACAGAGAAATACTTCTGTTGCAGTTCTAAATCATTTAACAACGTATGTGGGTCTGGCACCGTGGGTGCTCTAGGTATTACTGCATTGTTTACAGCTTGTAAATCTTGTACCATCCGCCATTCCCCGTTTGCTTTTTTAACAGGAAATAGGGGTGTATTACATGGTGAATCAGGAGATTCTACCAGTAGTCCTTCTTTGAGTAATGCTGCTATTATAGGCTTAATTCCTATTTCTGCATCCTTTCTCAAAGGGTATTGTCTTTTCTGTGGTCTAAAAGCTGACTTTGGGGTAATTGTAACTGGTCCTGCTGTTCGAATAAGTCCTACATCTGACTTGCCTGTTGACCAGAGAGTTGTTGGAATTTCACATAAGGCCTTTTCTTCTTCTTCTAACAAGAATGCTAATCAGCTGTCCTCGCTAGATTGCAAGTGTACAGCTGGATGTGTCTGTGTCAACCAATTCAGTTTTTGTTTTTATATCCCTTGTTCTGATAATTCTAAATCAGTCTGTTTCTCCCATCTTGTTACTTTTTCTCCTAAATCTGCCCATTTAACACCTTTGTTCTTTGTCAAGCTGACATGTGGCAACCGATTTGATCTATACAATGCAAGGAATTCTTGAGGTAATGAACAGCTAACTACACTGTTCCCCTCAGCATCCCAGTACAAAGTACGCAAAACCAATCTAGTTGCATGATTTCTAAACAATTCTTGCTCATATTCTCTATCAGGTCCTGGTGTAGTACAGTAGTATAGAGTACAGTGTAACAAATGCTGTCGATCAATGTCAAGGGAGGGGGCTTTACTGATGGCTACATTCATCAGCTCCTCAGTTACTGCCCCTGGATCAGTCGTGACTAGGTCCTGGCTGTACCAGTAAAAAGTTTCACCCTCCGGTCGCACTACAAAGGTATCCATTTGTCTCTGTGCCTCCATACCTTGTACAGTTGGAACTACTGCTATGCCAAATATCTGCATAAGGTCCCTGCCCAATAGGTTTACTGGACACTTTGCAGAAACAACTATTTTACTTCTCTGGGTCATACCTGAAACAGGGTCAGTTAATGCTATATCATGGGAAAGTGGTTCCCTGTATAGCTGTCCATTTGCGGCTTTTACTAGTATATAATCAGGTGATTCGGATTGTTCTGGTAACTTGGAGGGGTGTATCAAAGTCCGTGACGCTCCTGAGTCACACAGGAATTTGACTTCCCTTCCCTCCACCAGAAGTGTAACTTCGGTTTCAGATCTGCCAAGTAGAGCTCTAAGCTCAATAATGCTAAATCCAAAATTTCACTTTCTTAATCCTCCATATCTATTTGCACTTCCTCTACTCCCTCTATCACATTTACATTTGCTTTTTGTTTCTTAACTTTTCCTGATGATTTCTGACTTTCACTTGACGTATCCTCACTATCATATAGTCAATCCTCATCTCCCTTATCTTCTGTGATTACTTTTTTGTTTTGCCTACAATCCCTTGCTAGATGTCCTCTTTTCCCCGCACTTGAAGCATTCACCTTTCTTTTTCCTCTCTTCAAAATCTTCTGATCATTTGTCAGACTGTTTGTTTCCCTGGGCATTCTTCTTGCCCTTTTTACCTGACTGTAATACAAATACTTCAGCTCCGTCTTCAGCAGTGAAGACTTGCGCCTTCTTTTTCTTTTTACTATTAAAATGTCTCTCAGCATGTCTAGCGTATTCGAGTAAGGCTTGTAGCCTCCCTGTTCGATGATCTATCATATGCTTCGTAATGAAGCTACTAATAGGTGCAATGCAACCTTTCAAAAATGCATTTTTTAATTGTTGTTCATACGGGGAATCATTCGTTTGGTTCTCAGGAACCGAAATACCGCTATGATTATTAAAACATTCTAATAATCTAGCATAATATCCATCTATTGTCTCATTTTCCTGTTGTATGCATTGATTAATGCAAGTCCAGTCTGCTCTAGGTTTCCATTTCTCAGAGATTCTGTCTGTCAGACCTTTCACTCTGTTGTCTAACTCTGCGTCACTATGTGGGAGTGGTCTAAGCTCTGCATTATGAGGATTCCAGGTGCCACAAATCATGTGCCAATCTGGACCTATAATTTGTCTTACTACTTTTTCTACTTCTTCCCCATTCAAGTGGTAACTTAACCTCATGCCTTGTAAATCTTCTAAAAATTTTGTAAAATTAACTTTTGGATGAGGGATTCCCTCAGTAGCCTTCCGGATGTCCTCCGGTGTCCATGGTCTATATACTAAGAGTGTTGGGTCTTGTCCTTCCTGTCCTGCCTGAGGATTTGGAACTTCTATAAGTGGGCATATTTCTTCCTCACTCTCATCCTGTAGATTTCTCTCTATTTGGTATGATTCTGTGTCCCTATGTGTTTTACGTGTGCGGGACCTAGTCTCAATAGGATCTCTAACAAATGGTTGTGGTCTTACTGAAACTTCAGGATAATGCGGAGGTGGACCAGCCTGTCCACTCGCTTCATATCTTGAAAAGGGTAAGGGAGGGGGCAAGGGAGGAGGAGGAGGAGCTGTAGCTATTACCAAGTTATTATCCTCTTTGTCTAAAAATAATGTTTTTGAATTTTTAAGCTTCTGTTCCCTACGATTTGCTTCCTCAATCCACCTGTGTACTTGAGAAATGCCTAGTTGGCGTTGCTTTTTTGCCTGACCTCCTGAATCAGATTTAAGCTGTTTAAGGAGTTTAACTAGTGAAGGTTTATCTAGTTTACCATCAAATTCGTATTTATTAACCCATTTCGTATAATACCTAACATTATCAGAACGTTGTAATTGCATGTATTTTGCATCTTTGGTTAGGGGTGGATCTCGTGAGGTTTTAGTGCACTGATTACCCATGTCAAAGAAAATGTTACGTAACCCTTTTTTTATCACGTGATATCAAGTTCTTAGTTCCTGTTTACAGTTTATCTAGAATAACTGTCTACCTTATTCTGTTACCCTGATCTATGACCAAATATACAGTACTTCCTTTTGTCCCTGATCTGCAAAAACAAATCTTGACAACAATATACTGTAACCTTGTCCCTGATCTAAAACAGAAAAAAGGCAAATTCTTCCTACCTGAGCCTCCGGTATTGAAAATTGTTCAAGTTCCGCTTTTCGGCCACAGATCAGAAAGTGGCCAGCCTCTTTACACACGACAATTCAGTCGGAGGTCTTTTCACTCAAGAAGAACCATTTCGGTAACTTCTCCTGCGCAGTATTCGACCACCGATACGCTCTGATCTGCAGCTTACCAAGGGAATTCCAGCTCGAAGGAACAAACTGTTAAATAAAATTAAGAATTCAATACACAGGAGGTTCAGATTCAAAAGTTTACTAGTGTACACCAGGAGGCAAAAAACGTACAAGTACAGAATTTTGTCTGACATGAAACAGGAAGCACACAATTTTATATAGGTTTTCCATTCAAGCTATGCCCACCTTACTGACGTGATATGTCACAGGGCATCTACATCACTTTAGCTTACAATTCTACATTCATTAAGTCTTGCTGATGCTGTATATTTAAAAAAAACTTTTCCTTTAGATACAATACAGCCTTGCTATCCAGCTGGTCAGTCATAATGTCTTTCTGTAAAGTTACTTATTCAAGGTTTCATATCAGTTCGAATACAATAGCAGCTTCAGTCTTTTAATGCATGTCTTTGTTCTGTTACACTTTCTCACACAGCTGCGTGCTATCTAAGTAACACATATACAAGGTCAGATCATTCCAACAGGAAAGAGCAGAAGATTTCATTATTTCAAACATTTAATTTCCTGACCCAGCAGATAATCACTTGTGAAAAGCATAAACATTAAAACTTGCTAAGCTAGCATTCTGCCAGGGTCAGAGATCAGCCTTGCTTCAAGCCACACTGCAGTTTCAAAACTACTTCACATTTAGACATGAATTAATTTTACTACTATATGATTAATAGAATAAAATGTATTACGTACTACTTTGCTTTTAAACTAGCATTTCTCATGTATTCAAATACACATTTTTCTAACAGTGGCATATCTAGCAATTTTATTGTAGCAAATTTCAAGCTTAACTAATTCAGATTTTCTTAGGTTGGAGAGTATGGGAGATGCATATAGCAGTGTAGATAATAAGTGAGTTTGGGCAATTTTGGCTTTAGTGTCATTTGTAAAGTACTATTTGTTCTTATATAGTGTTCCAAGTTTTTTATGTACTTTTTTATTGTTTGGGATATGTGGGCATCAAATTTCATATTGCAGTCAATTTCAATTCCTAACAGCTTGGTATGAGGTGAGGGTGAAATGCTTGTGCTATCTAATAAGGTTATGTTAAAAAAGCACAAAGATACATTTGATTTGGTGGGCTGGAATAACATGTTTGATTTTTTGGGGGGTTAAGAATTAACTGAGAGTTAGTTAACCACGTTTCTACTGCTTGAAAGGATTGTTGTGTTACTTTTTTAAGTTCTTCTATGGTAGTAGCAGCACATATGAATGTTGAGTCATCTGTGTACTGAATGAGTGATGCTTGTGGTGTTGAGGTGTGTAGGTTATTAGTGAACATAGCAAAGAGTAGTGGACCTAAAATTGAACCTTGTGGTACCCCTAATGTTACGAGTAAAAAAGGTGATAATGTTTATTGCCAGCATACAGCTTGCTGATGCATGGTTAGATAGTCCTGGAACCAGGCAAGGGTAGATTGGGACAGGTTAAGGTCAGACAGGACACTTAGGAGTTTGCTGTGTGAGACCATATCAAAGGCTTTTGAGAGGTCTAAAAAGATAGCAGATACATAGTTACCATTATTTCTATGAAGGATGATAGTGTTAGTGAAGACATTAATGCGGTAGTAGTACTGTGATATGGTTGGAAGCCAAGCTAGGCATTGGTTAGTAGTTTGTTAGTATGCAGGTAGTCTGTGATTTGTTTGTGAATGATTCTTTCAAGGATTTTAGAAAGTGGAGATAGGATTGCTATTGGGCGATAGTTAGAGAGGTCAGTTGATGGGCCTCCTTTATGAAGTGGTATTATATGTGAAATTTTTAAATGTTGCGGACTTGGTGTTCAGTTAAGGTTCTATTAATAAGGATGGTTACTGGATAGGCAATGGCATCAGCAGTTAATTTTAGGAAGTCTGCTGGTAAGTTTCTACTGCTAGGGTGGTTGGTTTTAGTTTTTTAAGGAGTGATTTGATTGTGTCTATTGGTACTGATTGCAGTATGAATATGGTTTTATTTTTGTTTGGTAGAGAGTAGGTTGAAGTTGTAGCAGGATTTTGTTTTTTGGACAGTGCTAGGATAGTCTCAGTAAAGTATCTACTGAATTAGGTGGCAATATTGCCATTACTACTGAGTGTAGTAGGAGGGGGCACGATAACTTTGCCTGGTTGGAGTATATTGTTTATAGTTGTCCAAAATGTATGTGGATTATTGCGATATGTGGTTTGGGATTTGTAGTAGTAATTGATTTTATCCTGTTTTATGTGTTTCTTTAACTGATTTCTGAGTTCATGATAGGTTTGTAGTGCTGAGTGAGATTTGGTTGTGTGCCAGTGTTTCCTGGCTTTATCTCTTGACCTTAGTAGAGATCTAGTTTCTTTAGTTAACCATGGCATGAATTTTGACTTAGCTCTTATAGTCCGTGTGAGGGCTTGGGCATCCAGGATAGACAGGTAGGTGGTATTAAAATAGTGTACAGCTTCATCTAGATTGGCATCCAGTTACAGTGTTTAAGATTATATATAAGGTCATTGAGGCTGAGGTGCTTTTTATTCCTTATTTGTTGGTAAATAATTTGTTTAGTTGGATTGATATTTTCCCTGAGTAAATAGGTTGGGAGATGGTCACTAAGGCTTTCTGGTAGACAACCACAGTGAGATGAGAGGGTTGGCCTGTTAGTATACAGTCTAGGATTGATTGCTTGTTGAATGTTTTATTATACCTGGTAGGATGTTATATGAGCTGGGTGAAAAGAAAGTCAGGAATAATTCTTAGAATCTACAGCTGTGAGACAGAGACTTTATGATGCCCGTACTTGTGTTGGGTATGGACAGAAATCTAAAGGCTACAAAGATGCTGGGAAAAATCAAAGGGTTACTCTTTCATGAACAAAGTCATACTTTAAACCTTGTAAGGAAGTCCCCTTTTCTTAAAGAACCATCGGATGTAGATTGTGGTAAATTGTGTGGTCAACAAAAGATCTTTATTTGATTTTAGTAGAAATCATTAACATATTTGTGTCTCCTTTTATCTTAGCATATATTTTCCACAGGGGTCTGTCTCAATAGCTATCATAGTTTCTGAAAACATTAATTTCCTTGTTTATGACTTTTCTGACATGCCTCCTATTCTGCTTAGACAGCCTAATTACTGGACTTGATTACCAAGAAAACCTTATTGACTTTGCCCTTGATTGCAGGGTACATTTGAAAACAGGTTTACATGTATGTGTCTGAAAATAAACGCTCTGAAAACTTAAGTCATTTTTTTGTACACTAGCAAGATTAGAAGCAGTATATTTAAATGTGCATGTCCCTGTTGCTGCAAAGGTAAAAAATCCAAATAAATTTGTTAAGTGTCTGAACTTATGACTCAATCCTGCCCTATCTCTCTTTGTAAGTGATCCTTATGAACAAACAGCTCAGTGCTCCTCCCAATGTCATGAGATTCCCCCCCTTTGAAGCCAGAACATCACTTTCCAAACATAATGTATTAACTCAGATGGAGGACAGTCACTCATTTTAAACCTGCATTCACATTCTTTCAAATACAGACTGCAAACTTTGCTAAGCAGGATGCTCAGGTTTATGCTCAAGTTTGCAAGAGCAGAGCACCTCTCTACTACCTAGAGTAGACCCAAAGGGCTTCACATCATGCTTTGTGCAGAAGCTATCTTTATTTGTACCTTTAAGCAGTATTATGTTTTCCAGAAGTTTACACTTGCTAACATCATCCTCAGCCTTAATTCTTTTGCCTCTTCATAAATGATTGCATGATACCTTCTCACATACCTATGTATACTACACAAGCCTTCTGCATTAGTGCACATCACTGTTTTTTTTATTGCACATCACTTTTCACATAAACCACAGATGCTCTTCAAAACTACTTTTAATTATAACTCTTTAATCACTGAAGTTCTCACATCTACTATATGTCACAGTTTCTTTCTTAACTCTGCACCACTTATAGCAGTCTCTGTTTTAACTTTCACCCTTCATGCCATTCTTACTTACCACTAGTCTTTAATAGGTGTCCTTCCATTTCACTGTTGCAGTATTCTTAACATGAGAGATTCCCTGCCAAGGGTGACCCAATGTCAGGCTAGTATACCAAAGCATTTAGGTTCTTAATGATATGCTGTATATCACATAATATGCTCTCTGTGCAAGGCATAGAGCATAAAGGTGATGTTTGGATGTATTGTCCTCAGAACTTCTTTGCCACCAGTCTGGATGTCATCTTTAGTTATCACTCTAATTGCTTGGGTTGTTGCTGGATACCATGCCATTCAGATAAGTGGCCTGTTTGATTTTTTTTTTACTTATCCTTTTTTGATTTTAGTATTTGTTTTGTTGTGAGGTTTCATGTCATCCAGAATGGGTAAATGCCAGTGTAGGAGACAGATTCCCCATAAAGACCATCAGGAGCAGTGTTTATTTTGTTTAGGAGCATCTCATGATCATACATCCTGTACTATTTGTTAGGCTTTTGTTCCAAAGACCTTACATAGTCATATTTCATCCCTCACCATCTATCTTGAAAACCAGCATCTAAAGCTTTTAGCAAAATATCCTATGAAAGGCACTTCCTGGCCTGAGGATCAGCTGTCTTTAAAGAAGAAGGCCAAAAAAGTCATTTGAGATTCTTCGCCTGTACCTCTTCCACCAGATGTCTGTTTTGAGGCTGGTAAAATCCCAGAGGATTGGCAGGTTCCGGGGCTATATTCCCCTATCATGACCAGTTCAGAGGCCAGCATGGATCTGGCTTCTTGCACATCATTGGATGCCTTCCAGACATCCATACTGGATGCTGAGGGGACAATGTGGCTGATTATTACTGAAGGCCCTAGGTGGGTTCCTCAGATATTGGTTAGGGAGGAAGTCCTTACTATGATTATTGAATGTAGGCTGACGTTGGTGCCTTCTACATTTTCACAAGGAAGATGTCCCTTTATAAAACAAGCAAAAGACAAAACATGCTTCTTTGGCTCCTAAGGACCCTCAAAGGAAATGGCAGAATTTTATGCAGGATTTATTCAAAGCTCTTATTGCCTTAAAACCTCCTCAGTGGGTCTCTGCCCCAACTCCTCCTTGGTCACCCCCCCACGAGAAATCTAAGGAGCAGGATTCTTCTGAGGAAGAAGAGAATTCCGATGAAGAATTATTTGCTTATTCTACCCATAGTCCTTCCCCTTTGGATTATGAGTGTGAGGAACAGGAGTCTGCTAGTCCTGAGTCTCCTCTTGAGGAAATTTTCTTTGGGGATACCATTTTCAGGATGATGGAATTCTTTAAATGGGATTGATCCTGAGTGTCTGAAGTACAGAGAAGATATGAAGAGCTCCTTTATATGGAGTCTCCTAGACACTCTGCTGTTCCTCTAGTTTTGTCTGCTTTAATGGATGTCTTTTCTTCTGCATCTCAGGCTCCAGACTCTCAGCCGTCTGCTCCTAAAAAACTGATCTGTTTTAAAAAGTGACTAATGACTCCAAATTCTTTTATAAGTGTTCATCGTCAGTGGTCTCTGTGGTGTCAAGAAGCCTTCGGAATTACTGCTTTCTACCAATCTTATTCGCTCTGATAAGGACAGCGGGACCATGGAAAGGTTGGGTAAAAATGTTTATACTTCTGCCACCCTAGCCTTTCAGGCTGTTAATTACAGAATCATATTACCAGATATGCTTTGGATCTCCTTTCTCAGGCTTGCCAGGTTATTTCTTACCTTCCTGAATTTGAGAGTAAGAATTCTGCCTTCTCTCTGTTAGGGGCTTCTTCCCAGGTAGCTCACCATTCCATTAAATGTAGTTATGATGCAGCAGATACTTCTTCTCGGGCTGCTGCTTCTGGCACTGTGCTGAAGAGATATTCCTGGCTACAGCTTCAACCGCTGCATGGTGATGTTAAAGCTAAGTGGATGGATGTTTCTCTGGACAACAAATGTTTGTTTGGTGCTGCTGCAACTGATTTGTTCAAGTCCCTGAAGGAAAAATACAAGGAGTTACAGGACCTGAAACATATTTTTGTTTCCCCTGTGCCTTGTCTAGAGAAACTATCCCAATAAACTGGCCTTTTTTAGAAGGCAGTATTGTCCTCCTCCTAAAGACAAGAAGGGTGGTAGGAGGGTTTGTTCCCCTTGCTGAGTCTACTCAGAACCCTCCTGCTCAGAAGCCTTCCTTTCCTGATATAACAGGTTCTGTCTGACTACCTGATTCTTCCTTGCTACATTCCTCTTTCCCATCATCTTTCTCTGTTCCTTCCTCTCTGGTTAGGCATAAGCAAAGATTCCTGGGTTCTTTCCATTTTTCACCAATGGTATTTCATGGTTTGGAAATCTCTTCCTCCCTTCATGGGCATTCCTCTGCCACTTCAAGACCAGTTGACCTTTTTCCAAGAGGTGCTTCAGGGTTTTTTGATTCAGGGAACTAAAGAAGAGGTTCCAGTGGCTCAAAGGGGGAAGGGGTTTTGTTCCAAGAATGTTTTGGTTCCCAGGAAAGAGGGCACATGGAGACCCATTCTGGACCTTTCTCACCTGAATATCTTTCTGAAGGTTCCTTCCTTTTGAATGCTATCCCTTCAGACTTTGTTCCCTTTGCTGCTTCCTCAGGCTTTTATGATCTCTCTGGATCTCAAGGATGCTTACCTTCATATCCCTATTTATTGTCTTTTCAGGAAGCTTTTATGTTTCTCTGTTGTTTCCTGGCATTTTCAGTTCTCTGCCTTGCCCTTGAGACTTTCTACTGCCCCAGAGGTATTCACCAAATGCCTAGCTCCTGTGATTGCTTCTTGCAGGCTCAAAGGCATTCATGTCTTTCCTTATTTAGATGACCTGCTTATATAAGCCTCATCTCCAGAGATTCTTTTACAGCACGTTCAGTGGGTCATTGCTCTGTTGCAAAGCCAGGGATTCCCTATAAATTTTCAAAAATCCTTCCTGTCCCCATCATGGGATCATGTTTTTCTGGGATGCAGGATCTAGACTGTTCTTATGCTAGCATCCCTGCTTCCTCCCAAGGCTTTGACTCTGATCTCCTTTTTCAGTCCCTTCTTCCTCTGGCACTCTCCCTCATCTTGAGAACAGTGAAATGGAAGGACATAGTACAGTTGTGTAAAATCTTACCTTAACAATAGATGTCATTCTCTTCACTGTTGCAGTATTCACTCCCTCCCTCCTCCCCCTGGTCTTTTGTCACTCTGGATGTGTATGTTACCTTCTGGTATCCTAGGACTGGCATTCCTACTGGGGCTCTCAGTTCTGAGGATGATACATGTGGACATCACCTTTATGCCCTATGCCTTGCATGGGCAGCGAGTGTAATGTACTGTGTATCATTAACAACATAAAGGCTTTGGTATACTGGCTTGATGTTGGGCCACACTTGGCAAGGGATGCCTCATGTTATGAATACTGCAACAGTGATGAGAAGGGCTGTGATGCCCCTGCACTGGCCCAGTAATCAAAGAGCCTAATTATTCACCACTGGCAACAGTGAGGGGCATGCACAATGGGAGGATTACAAGTACACACACAGTAAAGTACAATTTCCCTTAATAGCACACAGAGGTCACAATCAGTCTGGGGCTGGTTTCTTCCTCTTTCTCCAGATCCGCAGTAAGACTCCCCACTGGCACAGCTATAGAGGTGAGTCCTTAACCAGGTTCCAGTCCAAGTCCTTCAGCACTCTCTATGTCCAAACAGTGTTTCGTGTCCCTGCCCAAGTAGCTGACACACACACACTTTGAGATTTGTTTGCACACACACACACACACACACACACACACACACACACACACACACACACACACACACACACACACACACACACACACACACACACCAGGGGAAGGTTGGCACAGGTTTACAAGCTATGCCCCCTTCTGATCAGACTACAAGGTAGTTATCACTGCCACCAGAACCCCTACTTATCAGCTACTATATGGCCCTTACAAAAGGTGTCCAATCCTACTTTGTAATGTTACTATTAATCCATATGGTAGTCTGACCAAGAGCAAGGTTATTTAGGAGTGGCTTGTACAGTGTCACCAAATACATATGCAAGTACTCTAAGAGCTTAAATATGTCTCATGAATATCATCCACAAAGATAAGTTTAAATATATTTAATAAGAAATAATAAAAGAACAAGACAATACTCAGCAAACAAAGAAAGTTACTTCCGAGTTCAAAATCACAAGAAATATTTTAAAATAACATTGCAGGACAGTCTCAAATAAATACAGAAAGCATCTAAACTAACTTTACCATATTCTAATAATATCTAAAATAAATTACTGTACCCTAGTTATTTATTAGCAAGGCAAGTGCAGATGATGGTGATGATGGCTGTTTCCAGGTCAAAGATAAAATACGAGATGCACAATCTTTCTCTGAGAGAGTTCTTAAATTAATATCAACCATTACTGCTGGGTTAGCCTGGATGACATCACTTTTTGTCACCTGTCTTCAGGCCCCAGGCTAAACTAGAAAATAAGAGTTTTAACATCCCTTTGTGATAAATATATATCTCGAACTTCTAGCTCTAGACATTGTGTCTGCTATTGAACTGAAACTAACTTTTATTGCACATCATAAAGCACTTTATTTCAACTTATTTTCTTAAAGTTTTGTAAGTTAATCTTCTATGCTCCAGCAGAGTATCCTGAGGTTCCATTCTAGAAACTCAGTACATAACATACTGTTCTTTATAAATCATACCAATATTTACAAATTACATAAATTATTTAGAAAATTCCAGATAGCTGGGCTGGCAGTTTCACAATTCCCCCTCCCCACCCAAAAAAAACTCAAGCTAGTTTTTCAAGTGCCCCTTGAGAAACATCACTTGAGAGGGGTTGAGCATATCTGGGAATACTGTACCCCATTCCCTGTCTTGAGAGCCCATCTGTATTGGCATTGCTAACCCACTGCAGTGCTGCACTGTCATATCATGTGCTTGCAACCCTAGGCTCCTCCTTAGTTACTTGGCATTTTGTTGGCTGGCTCAATGTAGCCATGTTAAGGGATTGTGGTCTGTAACTACATTGAATTTCTTTCCACACAGATTAGGCTAAAGTTTCTGCAATGCCCAACATTATGACTAGGCATTCCTTTTCTACAGCTGCATATCATTCTTCCCTATGTTGGAGCCTATGACTGAGATATACCACTGGGTTCTTCTCCCTCTGTGGAAACCTGGCTAAGTACAGTCCACACCATATGGTTTCAAGAATCCACCTGCACAACCAAAGCTCCTTTAAACTTCTGTAATGCCTGCTCACATGCTGAGGTCCATACTACCTTATCTGGCTTGATTTTTCTTGTCAGGTCTGTGAGGGGAGCAGCTAGGGTAGTATAATTGGGGACAAACTTTCTGTAGTACCCTGCTGTCCCTAAGAATGCCCTTACCTGCTTTTTGGTAACAGGGAGAAGCCATGCCTAAATGGCTTCCACTTTGACAGGTTCTGGCCTGATCTTACCACTCCACACTCTATGTCCCAGGTAGGAGACCTCTGCCATACCCACCTGACATTTGCTGGGCTTAATGATCAACCCTTACCTCTGTATTCTTCCCAGTACCTCCCTGACATGCTGCAGGTGCTCTTGCCAGGAATGGCTGTAGATGGCAATATCATCTAGGTAAGCAAGAACAGAACCTATTATTCCTGCTAGGATACTATCAGCCTCTGTAATGTTGCTGGGACATTTTTCATTCCAATGGCATCTTTGTGAACTCCTACAAGCCAAAAGGCGTCACAAAGGCTGACCTCTCTCTAGTACTGGGAGTCAAGGGCAGCTGCAAATAACCCTTGGTAAGATCAATAGTGGTAAGATACATAGCCCCATCCAGCTGCTCTAGGGCTTCATCTGTCCTAAGCATGAGGTAAGTATCTGACTCTTTGTGACTATTTAATTTCCTGTAGTCCACACAGAACCTGGTGCTGCCATCCGTCTTTTGTACCAGCACCACTGGGGAGCCCCCTGGACTGCTGGACTCTTGAATTACCCCTAGTTCCAACATTTTTGTATCTCCTCCCTTAAAGCCTGTTTGACTCTCTTAGGCACCCTATAAGGGGACTGCTTAATAGGCCTTTGGGGTCCTGTATTCACATGGTGCTACACCAGGTTGGTGCACCCTGGTTTCCCAGTGAACATGTCCCCAAACTCCTGTAACCTTGCTCAGATTTCTTGAACCTGTGTAAGGGATAGCTGCTGGAACTTTGTTTCCCCTTCCACTGAGGTATCAATTTGATCCTCACTGAGGAGATCAGTAAACAGATCCCCCTGAGACTCCTGCCATCCACTGCAAATGCTTAGCACAAGGGCCTCCTTATCATGTTAAGGTTTCATCATGTTAATATGGTACAGTTTGTGCCCCTGTCTCCTGCCTAACAGTTCTACCATGTAGTTAATGTCACTGACCTTCCTTACCACCTCATAGGGTCCCTCCCAAACTGCCTGCCATTTGGTGTGTCTGACAGGAATGAGAACCATTACCTGCTGCCGTACAGCATACTCTCTAGCTCGAGCATTCCTATCATACCAGACCTTTTTCTGCTCTTGGGCTTCTCCCAGGTTCTCCTGGGCCAAGCCCATGAGCTCCCTAACTAAGCTAACAAAAAAATAAAAGAATTGTGATATGAACTCTGAATGTTCACTGCGTGGCTGATTGAGAGTACAAACACCTTCAGTGACCAGTGACCACTGTACACAGGCTACAGGAATTCAATATCCACACCATTACAAGCCAATTAATATGTGATGTGGCTATCTCACCACTATCAAACAATTAATATGTGATGTGGATATCCCACCACTGCCAACCAATTAATATGCGACACCCCTGCACTGTCCCATTAATCAAGGAACCTCAATCCTCAACATTGGCAACAGTGAGGGATGTACACAATGGGAGGATTACAAGTACACACACACACACAGTAAAGTACAATTTCCCTTAAGAGCACACAGAGATTGCAGTCAGTCTGGGGCTGGTTTCTCCTTCTTTCTCCAGATCCCCAATAAGACTCCCCAATGGCATAGCAATAGAGTTAAGTCCTTAGTCAGAGTTCCAATCCAAGTCCTCCCAGAACTCTCTCTCTGTCCAATCAGTGCTCCGTGTCCTGCCCAAGTAGCTGACACACAAGGCCTGCACTGGTTTACTTGCTATTACCCCTTCTGCTCATACTACAAGGTAGTTATCACTGCCAACAGAACTCCTACTTATCAGCTACTATAAGGCCCTTACAAAGGGTGTCCAGTCCTACTGTGTAATGTTGCTATTAATCCAAATGATAGTCTGATTAAGAGAAAGGCTATTTAGGAGTGGCCTGTACAGTGTCACCAAATCATATAAAGTACTCTAAGAGCATAAATATGTCTCACAAATATCCGCCACAAAGATAGGTTTAAATATATTTAATAATAAATAATAAAAGAACAAGACAATACACAGCAAACAAACACAATTACTTCAGAGGTCAAAATCACAGGAAATATTTTGAAACAACATTGCAGGACAGTCTCAAATAAATACAAAAAACATCTAAACTAATCTTTACTATATTCCTAACTATATCTAAAAGAAATTGCTGTATCCTAGTTGCTTACTATTAGCAAGGCAAGTGCAGATGATGGTGATATGGATGTTTCCAGGTCAAAGATAAAATACAAAATGCAGAATCTCTCTCTGAGAGAGTTCTTAAATTAATATTAAACATTACTGCTGGGTTAGCCTGGATGACATCACTTTTTGTCACCTAACTTCAGTTCCCAGGCTAAACTAGAAACTAATAGAATTTTAATATCCCTGTGTGAGAAATACATATCTCTCAGATGTTTGGTCAAACTGTGTACTTGATAGGAAGTCATAAAGTAATAAAACACTTTACATTTTAAACATAGTAATTACTTTTGTTTCCAGACAATAGAAGCATTTCTATCTCTAGCCATTGTGCCTGCTATTGAACTGAAACTAACTTTTATAGCACATTATAAATCACTTAATTTCAACTTATTTTCTTCAAGTTTTGTAAGTTAATCTTCTATGTTCCAGCAGGGTATGATGTGGTTACATTCCTGAAGCTCAGTACATAACATACAGTTCTTTATAAATCATACCAATATTTACTGTACAAATGACATAGAATTATTTACAAAGTTCCAGATAGCTGGGCTGTCAGTGTCACAAGGGCATCTACTGTTATGGTAAGATTTTACACAACTGCACTTTCTTTTGTTTTGTACTGTGTCTCCTAATCCTTATTCTGCATCCCACCTCTAATTTATCTTCCTACCTGTACTCTACTTACTGTCTCCCTTCTCTATGCTCCAACTCATAGCATTTAATTCATTCCCTTTACTACTACTTCTTGATTATAGGTCAATCACATCTCCTAAATTGAAGAATAACTCAACAGCTATTCTTAAAAGGGTTCTAGCCGTGAATATTGTGTAATGCATGGAGTGCCATGACTACATTCCAAAATCGGTAAAAGATAAACCTGTTTTGTGCTGCTACAGTGCAAGTCCCAACTGTAACAGCACTTTCAAATGTGTGTAACAAATGTTACACACCCACTAAATGCAGTTACAGTTGGGTATAAAGGAAAGGATGTTCCCTCAGTCTCTATGGTCATTGAATGTCTTTCTTCTTATGTCCATGTAGGATTACAGACATCAGTAAGTAACTTGTTTAAATTGGGGCAGTATTTAAAAACTGTCCCTGATTTTTTCCTTACTTGCTGTCTAAACAAAAGCACTCACTAAGAGCTTTATAGGCTTTTAAAGCCAGTAAAACATTTCAGCTTCAGTCTCAAAGTGAATTTCTTGGCATCCATATCTTGAACACATAATAACATGGTTACGATTGAAGACCAAGTCATAACCCTCTATATCACATACTTGCTTGATATTGTTTCATACAGCACTGTTGAGAATGTGGATTGCAGCTGTTGTCACAAACTTCACTTTTACCATGACCAAATTCAACAGTTTCTTTTTAATTCAGAAATATTCTAGATGAAGCTTTATCACTTTGTTTAGAGAGATTTGTTCACATATCATGATTCTTCTTAGTTCCTATCATTGTATATATCTTGTCATCTCTCTAGGAGTACTGTCCGGTAAAACTTACTTCATGCAAGTTTCTCTTGCAACTCTGTATACTGGATACTGCTCTGATACTCTGTGGATATTTACATATATATTTATACATCTATATCTAATCTCTCTCTATATATATATATGTATATATATATATATGTATATATATATATATATATATATATATATATATATATATATATATATATATATATATTTAACCTATATATATATATATATATATATATGTATATATATATTACCCGCAGTAGTGGTGCTGCGGTAGCGTTGTCGCCTCACAGCAAGACGTTGTCGCGTTCGATTATCAGCTAGAGAGTCTTCTGTGTGGAGGCATGCGTGAATGGGCATGCCTTTGTTGAAGGTTGTGCATCAGGGCTGGCAACTCAGCACGTAAAAATCCACTACCAAACATTAGCAGACCGGAGTTCCGCTGTGGCGAGCCCTAACCGGAATAAGCCGAAAGACGCAACACATATATATTTATATATATATATATATATATATATATATATATATATATATATACATATATATATATATATATATATATATATATATATATATATATATATATATACATATCTATATATATATATATATATATATATATATATATATATATATACACACACACACACACACACACACACACACACACACACACACACACACGCACACACACACACATAGGTTCATAGGTTCATAGGTTCATACTAGGCTATCTGCCCTGGGGCAATTATAAGCCTAGCCCGATTCTGTATGGCTTACGCCACCCCTTGATTTGAGTATACTGTGCCCTTTTTAAGGTTTAGTTTACTTGCCTGTGTCTAATAGTGACACGGGAGTAATCCCTGGGAAAAACCTACGATCCCCCATCCACCTATCGAGATTCTTCTTGAAGAGATTCAGTGAGGTGCTCTGCCTCACATGAACTGGAATTCTATTCCAGAGCGAAGGGAGCCTCTGGGTTATGAACCTGTCCCTCCAGCAAGTTCTATTTATTTCTGTGCTGAGGTTCAAGTCCCTCGAGCGTGTGGCTCTAAGGGATTTAGATTTACTGAGGTGGAGCATGTCCATTAATTCTGGATTTTACATAGCTTTGTATGTCAGGCATAGATCGCCTCGAAGTAGGCGGTATGCAACTGAGTAGAGCTGAAGTTTTTTTAACCGAGCAGCATATGGCATCTTTTTGAGACCCTTGATCCTCTTGGTGAGATACTTTTGCGGTCTTTCTAATTACTGCAGGTGTTGGGTAAGGTACATCCCAAAAGGGGCATTGTATTCTATGATGGGCCTGATGAGGGATGAATAAAGGGGCACGATTACCTCTCTTGATCTAGATGTGAAACCCTTCGTAATGAGGTGGGCTATGTAGAAGGTCTTTCTAACCACTTTGGCAATGTGGTTTTCAAAGGAGAGATTGTTATCAACTTGGGTCCCCAGGTCCCTAATAACTTTCTCTGTACTTAATGGGTTACCGCCTATGTGGTAATTTGTGGGCACATTATTTTTGCCAAAGGGTATGACTATACATTTTTTGGCATTTAGCTTTAAACCATGGCGCATTTAGCTTTAAACCATGGCGCTGGCACCAGTTACACACACACACACACACACACACACACACACACACACACACACACACACACACACACACACACACACACACACACACACACACACACACACACACACACACACACACACACACACACACACACGTGCATCTATATCACTTAGTGTCATGAATACTTCCATATTCAATGTATATGTGCATTTATGACCTGTTTGCTTTTGCTCTTAAGTTCTAAACTTATGCCATATCCTCACATATTAGTTCCTGCTGAAAAGGCTATAAATGGGTCACTTTGCATGCATTGTCAAGTAATGATAAAGTAATAAAACATATATCTCTGTCCTTCCCTTTCCCTTTTCTTTATAAATTTTATCCATTTCACTGCATTCTTGCATTCAGGCTCTCTCTGTTGCCTTTTATTTTTAGCCATGTCAGTTTCTCTATAAAAATTATTCATGTCCCTACATGTGGTGCATTCACAGTGTGTCATCTACTCTTGTTTCTATTAATAATGGCTCCTTTTTCTTTGAAAATGTTAATTCCGAAGCTTATGTTATATAACCTCTACTTTTTAAATGTAGTGGAATGTCATCCATAAAAGCATACTCTTTGCCTCTTTAACCTGACCTGCACTAATTGCCTTCCTGGCAACTTGACATTGTAATCTTTTCACTAGTCTGTTAAATTATATACTATGGATCATTAAGGATAACCCTGATACAATCATGTCTCTTTCTTATTCTTTGCACTTCTTATCTCATTAATATATTCTGAAAAATAGTTTTATACTAATAGTAGCGTAACCCCTGATACGAAATAGCTTTGCACTTTACATCTAAAACTGACCAGATTTTTAAAGCAGAGATTGTTGATTCATCAGAATAAAAAATATTGCACCTTCATTTTGCTAATCAAAGGATCCAGGTATTTCTATGTAATGCACAGCATTGCACTGCAATGCATTCCAAGAGGTGCATGCAAGTCTTTCTTAAGAATAGGTAGCCCAAGAAGTGAAAATGACAAGGGCCTATTATGTGAAAATATATCTTTAAACACATGCAGCATAAAATGTGTAATGGCTGGCTGCAAGCAATGCAGTGTTCTGCAAACATGGTTTGACAACAGTTTAGTTAGAGCTTTATCCATGTCCACCAACAGGCTGCGGACTTATTAGCTTTCAAAATCTTAGTCACATTTGCCAGAGCTTTTCTTCCAAGAAGCAAGCATTTTTAGTTTCATGGCTGCAGTTCCCATTTGCAGGGATCTCTAAGCCCAGAAAAATAAAATCAGTCATTGCCTACACTTCTTTATTAACAAAGAATTGATATGGCAATATTAAGTATCAAGCCATGTTTTGCACTTTCTACTTTCAATTTCATCAACAGGCCGTTCTCTTCCTCACTAACAACATGTATGATATAGTCTACATATATGATGTTGTTAATATTTTTCCTGTTAGTTTTGATTCCAGCATGTAAATTAACAGTTTACATGATATATTCAGCATATTAATTAAATTAATAGGCTGACAAAAATACAGCTCCATTGCACTCCCTTTAAGTTTTTGAAACAGACTGTCCACATTTGTTTTGAACTGCTGCTTCTTGTTCTATACACAGTTCCCTCAGGAGGTAAATATGGGGACTAGTTCTCTGTTTTAGGTATTCTTTCTCCTTTCCTCCTCATTATGATACAAACATTTGAATAAGAAATATTTTTCATACAAAACATTTTGTAAAGCATATGGTTCTTATTTGGAATATAAGTATATATTGCACAAATAAATAAAGATTGACTTATTATGTGTCCAGACCCCTGAGACTAGTGCCTGAGTTTAGAAGTCTAATAACTGTAGGGTAGAAACTGTTACTGAATCTTGCAGTCCTGCAGCAGATGCTGCAATATCTCCTGCCTGATGCCAGATTCTTAAACAGTCCATACGAAGGATGTGTGTTGTCCTATATTATTTTGGTGGCCTTTCAGATGCTTCTTGCAGAATAAAGATGTTGTATCAATAAAGACTGGAACCTGTTACCTTCTCTGCACCCACACCACTCTTTGTAGCACCTTCCTTTCGGTAACTGTGTAGCTTCCAAACCACACTGTGAAGTTGCAGGTGAGGATGCTCTGCATTGCACTTCTATAGAAGGTGGAGAGAGTATGACGAAGAAGCTTAGCTTTTTTTCAGCCTTCTTAAAAAGTGGATGCATAGGTGCACTTTCTTGATCAGTTGGCTGGTGTTTCCCCGACCATAAGAGATTTCCTGATATGTGCACACCCAGGAATTTCATACTGTTAACCCTCTCCATGCTCTCACCATTGATCCTGAGCACTGGGTGGTTTGTTCTCCTTTTCCTGAAGCCGATGGTAATCTCTTTGGTCTTGCTTGCTTTCAGGACAAGATTGTTCCCCTCATACCACATGATCAGAGCTGCCACCTCCTCTCTGTATGCCTTTTTATCCTCCTTTGTGCTGAGCCCCACAAATGTGGTGTCATCAGCAACTTGATGATATGGTTGGACTTGTGCCTGGCATTGCAGTCGTGAGTCAGGATGGTGAATAACAGTGGGCTGAGAACACATCCCTGTGGTAGCCTGGTATTAATAGTAATGCACTTTAATGTGTTCTTACCTGAACACACCCTCTGTGGTCTCACAGTCAGGAAATACAGGATCCAGTTACAAAGCTGTTTACTGATTCTTAAATGTGCCAGCTTTTCTATTAGCTGCATTGGTAGCTTTAGTGCCAGCCTGTTATTTCTTTCCTCAAATCTACAAAAGAAGATGCTCAAACTGTCAAGGAATTTGATGCTGTTCTCACACTGTGCTGACCTGATTTTATAGTCATTGATCTCCTGTATGCACTTCATGTCTTCAAAGTGGCTCTGTACCTTTCCGCCATACTCCGTATTAGGCTCCTTTATACCCCTCCTCAGATTACCTCTTGCTCCACTTAGGGCTGCTTTATCCTTAGCCTTTTAAGCTGTTTTTTTCTCTCCTTCAGAAGCTTGTATACCTTAGAGGTGAGCCATGGATTCTGGTTAGCTCTAATAGTGATACTCTTGGTATTTGTTACCCCATCAACACAGTTTGAAATGCCATTACTAGCTCAGTGTATTCATCAGTGTTCAGATGCTGATTCACTGTGGCTGCCTCCTTGAAAGTATCCCTGTTAGTGCTTTCAAAGCAGTCTTGGAGGGCCTCTATAGTCCCCTCAGGCCATATCCTGATTTGATTCTTTGTGGGTTTCTCTCTAACCAGTGAAGGTTTGTAAGCTGGCAATAGCAAGATTGCATAATGGCCAGTTTCCCATTTGTGGAAGCTGCACTGTCTTATAAGCTTTCTTTAAGTTTATGTACACTTTATTTATTTATATATTATAACCAGTAGTGTAAATCTCATTTTTGAATCTCTTGCAGATTTTTGTAATGCAAACAGTTGCATACCTCATCAACTGTTTGATGGAGTTTTTCATGTCTAGCAGTGTGCACTGCTTGCTGTAAGCTGTGGAATATAATTAAAAAATCTACTTAACACAGCAAAGTGCACCAGCATTAGCAAAGTCTTTTAAGGTGTTATGATATTATACACATGATTGTTCAGGTACTGCATCCCCCAAACATTCCAGGTTGTGGGGACCTTCACTTTGTTTTTCTGTCAAAACTAGTTATACTAACTCTGATAGTGTGACCTTAGAGTTTGTATATAAACATTTGAGGGCAAGTCAAACTGGGGTACACAGGTTCCCTTCCAAAGAACTGTTTCAAAATGTTTTGGCAATGCAAAATACACCACGTACTATATTTTACACTGGACACATGTAAAGGTGATCAGTTTTATTCTATATTGATAATGCCTATTAAAGAATTCTGATATGGGTACCATTACTGAAAGAGAAGTCAGCTGATTTATTTTTTTCTTTTTCAGTAAAATGTAGATTATGCCGATGGGTACATTCCAGTGTGGGAAACAATGCTGAGGGTTTAAGTATTGTTACGTCTGTGCTGTTCTTTCTTCATTTGGCTGAGTTTAACTCTTCATGAACTCAATGGCTTTAGCACACTAGGGTAGTCTGTTAATAATTGCTTCTTTAATTTCTCAGAAATTTATATTCATCATTTCAGTAATCCTATCTATCCATGCTGCCCCAATCATATTTTCCCTTCTGTCCTTCCCAACATCAGTGTTTATTGTAGAGAATCTTGTCTTCACATTACATGGCAAAAGTTTTTGTCTTAGATTTACTACCAGACTTTCAAGTGAAAAGTCTGGGTTTATTTAAGTATTCAGTTATTTTACCTACTTGCAGTTCATGGAATTCTCAAAGTTTTCTCAAACACCATAGTTCAAAAACATTGATTCTCTGAGACACACACACACACACACACACACACACACACACACACACACACACACACACACACGCACACGCACACACACACACACACACACAACCTTAATTGTAGTCCAGCTGTCATGGCAATGTTATCCCTGAGAAAACTATAATGTTGCCTACGCAGACTTTTGTTTATAATGAGATGTCTTTGGTGTTTAGAATCTTTTACTTATTTTTTTTTTAACTACCTCCCTACAGCTGACAAGCAGTTGGCTCCAGCTCCTCTTCTAATTCACTGTATCTACCAGACCTGCCTCAGTCTTGCTCAATCTCAACTTGACCCACATCTGGGATTAGTGAAGAGATTGCTGCCAGGGAGTGTGCCTTAACCCTGATCACCCCTCAGCAGCCTTGGGAACCCCGCTATGGCTACCTTTGGGACACTCATGTGCATTTGCTTGACCAAGTGGTGAACTGCTTGTAGTACAGAGCCCACGGGGCACTTAATGCTGCTATTGCATCTAACCTGGATTTCCACAACCCCTCAAAATGGGTGTGCTGGCATCAGCCACTAACTACCACCCCCCATCCAGTCCCTTCTGTGTGTGTTCTGAAAACATGGTTTGACAACAGTTTAGTTAGAGCTTTATCCGTGTCCACCAATGGGCTGGGGACATATTAGCTTTCAAAATCTTAGTCACATTTGCCAGAGCTTTTCTTCCAAGAAGCAAGCATTTTTAGTTTCATGGCTGCAGTTCCCATTTGCAGGGATCTCTAAGCCCAGAAAAATAAAATCAGTCATTGCCTACACTTCTTTATTAACAAAGAATTGATATGGCGATATTAAGTATCAAGCCATGTTTTGCACTTTCTACTTTCAATTTCATCAACAGGCCGTTCTCTTCCTCACTTACAACATGAATGATATAGTCGACATATATGATGTTCTTAATATTTTTCCTGTTAGTTTTGATTCCAGCATGTAAATTAGCAGTTTACATGATATATTCAGCATATTAATTAAATTAATAGGCTGACAAATATACAGCTCCATTGCACTCCTTTCAAGTTTTTGAAACAGACTGTCCACATTTGTTTTGAACTGCTGCTTCTTGTTCTATACACAGTTCCCTCAGGAGGTAAATATGAGGACTAGTTCTCTGCTTTAGGTATTCTTTCTCCTTTCCTCCTCATTATGATACAAACATTTGAATAAGAAATATTTTTCATACAAAACATTTTGTAAAGCATATGGTTCTTATTTCTAAATATACTTCTGTGTGCTCTCTCAATTATGGGTTGACTAGAAATTTGCAGCTGCACATCTGGGTCTTTCCTAATAGATTCAAATTGGTCTACTCCTTTGGACTTCTAAGAAAACCTAAAGTTCTTAAATTGTTACACCTGGAATTATTTTTTTTTTATAGGTAATATATGAGGTTTGGGACAAACCAATTTGTCCAGGACCCTTTTTTGGGGGAGTGGGGGAAAGACTGGCTGTAATATGGGGAATGGGGAGGGGGGGGAGGGAAGGAGTTTGTTTATAGTTTAAGTCAGGCAGTTGGGCTTTGGACATTAGTGGGTTAATTGGCTTGGGGAGTTAGGGGAAGTAAGGTAGGTTTGGGGAGGGGCTTAGTTTTTATATTATTGTAGCAGGGGAAGTGGTGTCACATTTAGGCATGAGTTGGTGAAGCTAACCCACGTCCAGGAAGACCTGTAGGTACCCCAGTGGCAGGTAGGCCTTGGATGATGTTTGTGTGGTATGGAGTGCATCAGGGACAGCTTGGTAAGGTGAGTGAGGAGTATATTTAATTTTTTTTTTTGTCCTTCAGCCTTTTGTAGTTGTGGAGAGGGTGCTGTGGAAGGTGCTGCAAAAAGTACACTATATAGGAATTTAGCAGCATTCCGTATGGATGAGTTTGGGAAGCATGGAGAATGTGCTGCAACTGAGTGAATGAGGGCTGCATGAGAGGATTCATGGAGGGTAGGCTGTAGCGGACTACATATAAGTACACCATATGGGAATTTAGCAGCATGCCACATAGATGAGTTTGGGGAGCAGGGATGGCCTTGTGGTGCTCGTTGTTTGTGCTGGTGGGGGAGTCAGGCTTTCATGTGCGCTTCCTTATTTTCCCCATCTTACCTTGTGATCAACATGGTTGTTTTAGGGCAGATCATCCCAAAAGTTGGCTGGCTGTGGTCGTTTACACTGTCCCAAGCCTTTGAGTGGGGTTTTTCCCTTCCCAGTCTTTTAACTATCTTCCCAGTGGTTTCGCACATGCATGGTGATCTGTTAAAACTTTGTTTGCACCATGACACAATAGAGAGCTCCTGTTTTTCATTCAGAGAGCTCTAATAGAGTTGGGGAAATTACAAAAGGGAGAAACCATTCAAAAAAGAAAACATTTTCATTGTGCATTTACTGTTTTCAGTTAATGCATTCAAATATGTCAGCATACATCTCAAGTTTTTGCTACTCATTTGTTTTAACAACAATAATCAGTATATGATTTTAGCTTTATAGCATTCCTATGCCCTACTTTTAAGGAAAAGGCAGTGGATCAGCTAGTCAGTTGGCTTTAATGGCAACAGAAATCCTGTGGGGATTCTGGGCGGGGAGAGTTCGGTTGGCTACGGTGCTTACCTCAAACAGACAAGGCACAAAGGGACTCTAATTGTTGTATCGGGACTCATACCACTAAATTGTTCAGCTTTTTGCAGAATGTCCAGAATTTTGCTTCATGTTGTGGTATGTTGCTCTTAATGCTGTGGTTTAATGGCAAATCATTGCAGATTGTAGTCGGGAGATGGCTACAGACATTTTGGTTCCATGTTTTGTGCCCTTCAGTACATTAATTCTATTGCAAGACCCCTTTTTAAGTTGTAGGAGCAGTATTTAATGAGTGTTGTCCCCTTATTCTTTATGGCTTTGTTCAGATGTGGTGCTAAGAGGTTGAGAGGTTGGTATTACACTTAGCATAATACTTGATCTGTGTTTAATGGGGATGGTGAAAGTTACTTAAGGTATCATGAGTCTTGCTATCTATTTCTTTTCAGTCCTTGGTAATAGTATGAATGTTGTGGTAATCACTCGCTAATGCATGTTTTTTCCCCCTCCTCCAGATGGCCAACATGCAGAGACTTTGGCAGCATTGGGAGGCAATAGTGGCCCAGGCAGAAGAACTGTTTCAGAGGGTGTCTAATGCTGATATTGTGGTGACAGAACAGGTGGGAGAATCCAGCCAAAAGAAGTTACGATCCACTCCAAGGGCTATGTCGATGGCTTGTGGCAAGAGGCAGAAAATATCAAAGGAGGTGGTTCCATCTAGCCCATCAGTTCCTGGTGGGACCCAAGATGGAGGATCAGGTAATGATCTTACATCAACTGTTTTGGTAGGTAGGTTAGACACTGGGAATGTTGGGGTAGTTGGAAAGGACAGGGAGTCCTTTTGGATGGAATTTGGTAGTGAATGGAATAACATGGGGGGGGTGCTACTGCGAGGGTTGCAGGACATTATGGATCAACCAGTGGGGAAGCAATTAGGCAGGACAGTGCATGGTCAGTGGTAGACCAGGATTGGGTTCTGAACTACGTTCTGATTTCGGCCTTCGCCCAGGTGACTGGTTAACTATGCAGTCTTTGGGTCAAGGCACTGATGCAGTCTTTTTGACCCCACACATTCCTTCTTCAGTTAAGGAGAAGATTTGGAAGGGGGAATGTGTGGAGTTAATTGATGCAGAAGGGGTACAGTAGCTGGTGGAGGCTGAGTCAGTTAACAGTAAAGATTTGTTGGTCACCTTGGCTGTATTGGGGAGGAAGAGGGTAAGTAAAAGTCAGCCTAGGACATGGGATAACTGGGTAGTCAGGCGGTGCTCTTGGAAAAGGACATGAATTTGGTTTTGCCCCTTTTGGGTTATCCCCTTTTGGGTTATTTTCTCATGATTTGGGAAACACAGCGTTTATGGTCAGGGAATGCTTGGTTGTGGTTTGACCAGAGGTTCTGGAAGTGGAAAGCAGTGGATCATTCTTTCTGCTGGGAGGTGCAGCATCCTGACATCTGGTTGGCTACGATGATGGACAGTTATGGTGAGAATAATAAAGGGGGGAAGGGATTGGCATGTGTTGGTCCTTTAGTTGTTCATGGGTAGGGTACAAGTTTTTGCACGTTTGTTCAAGGTGAGGGATGAATCATCCAGTCATCCAATGTGAGTGGCGTGAGGTTTATTCTATGACTGTGAACTTCATGTCAGGGGAAGGAGGGCTTTCCTTCTGCTGAGGGATTTCAGAACTTTATGGGTAGAGGTAATTTTCATTTATTACATAGCTAAGGGCTCTTCAGGGTGTTTAGGGGAAGAAGAAGGGTCACATTTTCCCATTAAGGTGGAGGTTTTATGTTGAATGCTCCAATGTTTTCCCAATCCTGTGCTTAAGGAGGAGATATTAGATATTTTTTATCAGGGGTTCTCTATTAAATCTAGGGCTGTGGTGGATGGGGTGGTTTGCAAGAATTTGCAATTGGTGTCAGGTAAGGAGGACATTTTAAGGGGTTTGGTTAAGAAGGAGCGTTAGGCAGGTCGGTTACTAGGCCTGTTTGACAGTCTGCCTTTTGACACTTTTAAGGTTTCTCCATTGGGTCTGGTACCAAAAAAAATAGGCAGGGGAGTTTAATTTGATTCACCATTTGTTGTATCCTAAAGGGAGCTCGATTAATGATTTCATTGCAGGTGAGGATGCCAGGGTTAGTTATGCATCCTTGAATGATGCTGTTGGGGTCATTATGGTTTCCAGGATCCATGGTTAGTGAAGGTGGATATTGAGTCTGACTTTCATTCATTTGCTGCCAGTCAGGCAGGAGGACTGGCTGTTACTGGGCATGGTAGTAGGAAACAAATTTTATTTCCACAAGGCCATGCTGATGGGTTGTTCAGTCACATGTGCAACCTTTGAGAAATTGAGTACAGTACTTCATTGGGTTTGGTAGCAGCAGTGGTACATTACTTGGATGATTTATTGCTAGCTGGGGCTGGACAAGAAGGTGCGCAGGAAGGGTTGCAAGAATTTTTGGGAATGTGTGACAAATTAGGGGACCCATTGGCTCAGCATAAGTTGGAAGGACCAGCAAGAGCTTTAGATATTTTGGGATTATTAGTGGTTGCAGAATGGGGATTGTTTTGTCTGCCTATGGATAAGATAGTCAGATTGAAGGCTGAGATTAGGTCACGTGTGGCTAAGGATAAGGCATGGATCTGGAGGGTTATGGAGCTGTTAGGGATTTTTAATGTTGCATGTCGGGTAGTGCATCCAGGGCAATCTTTCTGCAGTTCAGTGGCCTTTTTGTTAAAAGGGGTGTAAGAGTAAACACCACTGGGTGTACCTCTCAACCTATTGGAGTAAGAAATCTGGACAATTTTGAAATATTGCTCTTAAAGACTTAGAAAGCTGATAGAATAACAGGTTTTGCATTAGCACAAATTTTCTGAAGGGTATGAAATCTAAAACTCAAATGTCTATCATTATTTTTTAACTTCAAACACTAATTTGCCAGAAAGATGCAATTTTATGAAAAATGGACCAAAATTATTAGGCAAAAATCTGGACATTCTGCGAAAATCTGTTCAGTTGAGAGGTATGCAGGTTAGGGTTAACAAGTTGGTTCAGGAGGATTTGTTTCTTTGGTTATGTTTTTTGGACCAGTTCAATGGGATTTCCTTTTGGCAGGCAGATTAGGTTGGGCAAGAGGAGCTCCGGTTTTTCACAGACACAGTGGGGGGCATTGGAATGGTGGGCAATGGTTTGCAGCTCAATGGTCTCTGCATTGTAAGGAAGACTGGAAAATGGAGCTTGCATTTTTAAAGTTGATGCCAATTTGGGCAGCTTTGGTGGTTTTGAAGGAGCATTTGCGGGGGAATGGGGATAATTTTTCATTCAGATAACATGGCAGTGTTATGGGTGTTACAGACGAAGACAGTCAGATTAGAGTTGCTATTGTTCATTTTGCGTAAGTTGGTTTTACAGAGTTTGATAATTAATTTTTCATTTACAGAGGTGCATGTGCCTGTGGTGAGCAATGCCATTGCTGACAGCTTGTCCCTATTTTAGATTTCCATGTTTCGACAGCTGGTGCCAGAGATGGAGGACGTACAGGTACCCTTGCCAGAGGAGGTGTGGCACCTTAGGTCAAGCTAACCAGGAGGTTGGTACGACAATCATGGGAGGTGTCTACAAGGAAGGCATACAGTAGGGATCTTTGTGAATTTGATCAGTTTGTCTTACAATTGCCGGAAGATGAAGGGGTTTTGTCAAGGAGTTACAGCTTCACTACTTAGCTCGGGCTTGGGGTCTAGGCAAAGTTTTGCAAACAATTAGGGTGGATCTAGTGGCAATTAGCATATTTGCACAGGTATCTGGGTTACATGACTTTACAAAGTCTTGGGCAGGTGGGCATATGCTGAGGGGATGGGGAAGAGTGGCTGGAGAGCATAGGGATATGCGATGGCCATTGACAAGGACATTTCTGAAAGTTTTATTGAAAGGTTTAGCCTTACTGAAAGGGAAGTCCTTGGATTACATTATGTGGGTCACTTTGTGTGTATGGTTATATTTTGGTGCGTTCTGTGCGTCTGAGTTGTTAGGATCATTACTTTGGATGGATCTAATGATAGGCCTTGTGACAGTGATTATTGGACTGTGAAGGACTAAGACAGATAAGTTGGGGAAAGGTGCATCTATAGTACTCAAAAAAGATAGGAATGCTAGGCTTTGCCCAGTAAGGTGGGCTACAGAATTAAGCCAGGCTCAAGTTCGGGGCCCATATGACTTGGTTTTCCGGTTGTCAGATGGCAGGAGGGTGACAGGTGGCCGGCTCGTGCAAATCATCAGGAGGGTTTTTTGTTGCATGGGTTTTCCAGCTGAGAGGTTTGTATCTCATTCTTTTCGTACTGGTAGGGCTTCAGACTTGGCTAGGAAAGGCAGTTCCATTAAGGTTATTAAAAGAGTTGGGAGGTGGTCTTCTAATGCCTTTTTAACTTATATTAGATAAGATTTTCACTACCTTTGATAACAACATATTTTTTTCTTTCTTTTTAGGAAAGCAGATTGTCATCCTTGGTCATTCTTATATCCACTGGGTGGAGAAGTTGACAGCGATTAGGGTAGACGGACAGAATTTGGGTTTGTCTCAATTAGGTTGGACAGTTACATTGCATGGGGTTAGAGGGCTTAGATGGGATCAACTGATGCATGAGTTTGAACTGGTAAGGTTGCGAGTAGGTAATCAGTGAATATTAGTGGTTTGCTTAGGAGGTAATGATTTGGGAATTCTTTTGAAGAAGCAGTTTGTGGCTACCATAGCAGTGGTTTGTTTAAGTTGCAGACTTTATGCCCTGGTATGTGCATAGCATGGTCGGAGGGGAAAGTGATGAGTTACCAGGCTGTTGAGCAGGTTCGGACGTTTGTTAACCAGAGGTTGGCTAGCCAATTGGGAGGCTTAGGCATGTACACTATACAGGATAGGAACGTCAAAGATAGAGATGGTGTTTTTTTTATCAGATGGGGTGCATTTGAGTGATGTTGGCTTAGATTTATTTAATGTACATTTGAAATTGTTTTTAGAGGCTATGGTGAAGGTTATTGGATAAGAGGAGGAACAACTTGGGATCAGGCAGATGGGCAGGGAAGAGGGACAGGATTGTCCTCTTCTGTTCCCCCTCTAGGTGATGGTGTTGATGGCATTGAGTTTGGGGGTCAAGTGAGTTGCTGGACACTGCTTGATAATAATAAGTGAGCTAATTTGTACGCTGCTTATTTTGAAAGGGTGAGCAGGTACACTGCCCGTTTAAGGTTTGGTCAGGTTGAGTAGGTACACTGCCCTGATGGATGATTTGGATAGGGTGAGTGGGTATGCTGCCCTGATGGATGACTCAGACAACATGAGTGGGTATGCTGCCCTGAGGTTGCTTGGAAGAATGTGAAGACTTCAGTTATTGTGAATAAAGTTAATAATTTGGTTGTATTAATAAAGGTTGTCAACTGTCTTTTGGTGTTGGTGTGAGTCATTTTAAAAGGGGCCGGGACAAAACTGTTATTCTAACAAATTAAAATGAGGAAATAAACCATGTTAACTCTCTGCCCTGACATTCTAGTGTAACACATATACTGAGTCACATTTTATTATACCCATTGCAAGTATGGTACATGTTTTAACAGCATTTTGCTTTATGTTGTGAATATCCCTTGAGAATTCAGTAAAATAGCAGATATAGTTTCCACTGTGGTTCTAATCATTTTAAAATAAAATCATCCAACTTTGCTGTCTCCTCTTTTTGGAAATGTGGTCTATATTAGAACATCGAAGTTTCAGAACTTCGAATGTTCTAATATCGACCCCTATTCAGTGAATGCTGAATATAGCGAAGCTACAGAAAAACAAATTTTTTCCTAAGGAAAGAATTTGGTTGTCTGTTCCTGTTGCTTTGCTATTTTTAGCACTGTGGTGAAAAGTTACAGGTCGGGTTCAGGTAAGTGTGCGATTGTGTGGATGTGAGGGTTAGGGCAGGTTAGGTAAGTTAGGGTTAGGGCGCGGGTCAGGTAAGTGTGCGAATGTGTGGATGTGAGGGTTAGGGTAGGGTAGCTGAATTAGGGTTAGGGTGCAGGTGAGGTGTGTGTGTGATAGTGACGGACCTTAGGGTTAGGGTTTGGGTTAAGGTAAGTGGGTAGATAGTGGTGTATGTACAGTTTAGTGTAGGGTTAGATGTAAGATTTTAGGAGTATGTGTGTGGATTTCTGTTTGTTTGGTGTGCTTGTGTTGTGTGTATGTGTTTTGGAACAGCAAATTATTTCCCTAGGAAAAAAATCGTTGTTCTGCATGTTCGATGTTTTCATCGTTCGCTGAATAGGGGTCGATATTAGAACATTCGAAGTTCTGAAACTTCAATGTTCTAATATAGACCCTGGAAACGCACTCTCTTACTGAACTCAACACCAATCAAGCTTCATAGACTGTAAAATTATTTTCTAACTGACTAAAGCTTGTAGCATCTGCTATGTACACTTCAAAATACAATTATTTGCAAGTTTAGCATCTTCTAAACGTCAGCCAAAATCCATGCCAAAATGACTCATTAGGGAACATTCTCCAGTGCTGCTGTCCTATGCACATGCCTATGTGTTCTCCTTACAGATTATGCCTTTTGCCTCCTTACAGTAATACTGCAACTTCACACAATCCCAAGTGACTGCACTAAGCCTGTCTGCCAAGTTGCCACTTAGACAAGACTGTAGCATTCTGTACTGAATGTTCATGTCTTCAGGATCAACAAACATTAAGGGATCACTGTATTAGTCTTTTGTGTAATTTAATTCTATATCCACAGTTACTGTCATAAAAAATTGCCTCATGGTCTGTGACTTGGCAAGTGCATAACAGAATATCATCTTTAGAAAGAAATAGATTATGGCAAATTAATTAGCAATCATTCCTGCTTTTCCCTTTTGCATAAGTAAATATATGTATCCTGGAACATGAGATTTAAGGCCCCACTAAAAAACATCAAGTCCCACATTCCTATGCACTGAGGTAATATACACAAAGCTTTTGCATCCTTCCAGTGTTGGGCTTTGGTTTGTCTAATATAGTAGATGCTGAGTCACTCTTATAAAATATACTCACTAATATACAGGATAGAGAAATACTGAAATCATTACTAAATAACAGGAAAATCATATCTGTTCAATTCTGACAACCTATTCAAAATTTGGAAAAAAACTGAAGGCTGGTATAGTTAGAACAATAAAGACTTCCTAGAATAATGGGGTCCTGTCAGAAAAAAAATAGTATTTATGCATTTGGTCTATATGTGAAACAAGTTGTCTCAGCACTTACTTTTACCCTTTCCAAACCTATTGCTCTAGGCTCAAATTAAGGTCGGAATTAAAGACTGCTATCATGCACCGGGTACAATTTATATGAAGTCGAATTTATGACAATATTAAAAATAAATAAATAACTCAGTAGGTAATAATCAAAAGTATCATATGCCATTAGTAAGACAGTAAAGATATGTTAACTTTAGTGCAGCTCAAAGACAGACAGGTCAAATACCATCTGTAATTTCAAAAAAGTTCTTTTTTTCTTTCTTTGGCAGAGTTTATTTGTTTAAGGGGAAATGGTCTTTGATGTAGACTGGAAAAGGAACCTTGAAATCTGTGTCCACTTTCTGTGGGAATCCAGAAAACCTGAAGATACTTATTTACAAATTCACAGTGCCCCTCCAAGGCAAGTCCCTTTTTTACTGAAAATAGATTTCTTTTTACTCTGTGACCAGGCCGCAGAATTAGCAAATCGAAATATCCCAGCTTTAGTTCCTTTGTCAATGTGTGGATGTATGGCATTCCTCAGCCATATACTCAAGCAAAGCCCTTTCAGTGTCTGCTTGTAGTTGTTTTATCTGGGCAGATCAGGTGACTGAATGTGCATGCCCAATGGTTCAAGTATAACAGAATCAGTGACTGCACAGGTCTCTGGAGTAGACATCCCTTGCAAAGGGGATGGAAGACTTTTGCACATTTTTGTTCTCTTCCTGTTTTTGGCTCTACCCATCTGTTAACGCACAACTCTAGCTCAGTGACAAGTGCTTGGAACACAACTTATTTCTGCCCAAGTTTATTGATCTGTGACAAAAATATGTCTGGAAGGAGGAAGGGAACGGAATTGTAATGTTAACCTTTCTTCCACATCCCGTGATTTTAGTTTTTTGACTTCTTAGCACTTTACACAGAACATGAAAATATCTAGTTTGTGTCCAGCTTTGAAGCCCATTGCAAGTGAGTGGTACCACATAGTCTACATTCCTTTTGTAGATATAAACAGATATTAGCACACACAGAAAAAGGAGTCGCTGTTCTCTGCTAGAAAAACAAGTCATAAAATGCATGATTTTCATGCCCTCTGATTTTCAGTGTCTTTTTATGTACTGACATTTCATAAGAGTAGCAAGGTTAATACAGAGCACTACATGAAGGAAGAATTAATAACCTACCTCCCTAGAAAACACAAGTGGAAAAAAACTAAGGGTAATGCTGCTCAATGCCAGAAGTGTAAACCTCAAGATGCACGCTCTCGAAGCCCTCCTCAGTATGGAGAACATCGATGTCTGTGCAGTGACTGAAACCTGGTTCAAGGCTCCTGAGAGCACCCCAGCACTACCAGGTTTTACCTCATATCATGCTTTCCGGCCCCAAAACTTGGACCGAACAACAAAAGGAGGGGGAGTATCCATATTCATCAAAGATACCAACACCTCCAGGTTAGTGGCAACGCACGAAGCATCGGAGACCATCCAGGTGCAACTAACCATAGGCAAAACTGCCCTACAGTTTGTAGCATGCTACAGACCACCCTCTCAAACTCAGGAACCCCACTCAGCCTTCCAGAAGACACTGGAGAGTATGAATGTCTCTCCAAATACCATCATATTGGGAGACTTCAACTACCCAAACATAGACTGGGAACATTACTCAAGCCCCATCACCCTAGCCCAAAGGTTCCTAGAATTCATAAACTCAAATGTGATGGAACAACTAGTCACCATTCCCACAAGAGGAGATAATATACTAGACCTGATCATCACAAACATGGGGACAAAATGCTCCACACCGGAAGTATACCCCTCATTGGTGAGATCAGACCATAAATTAATCTCACTGGAAATCCACATCCCGCCCCCACCCCCTGCACAAAAGACCACAGTGAAGAACTTCTCAAAAGCCAACTTCACACTTCTTAAGACTGAAGTGGTATCCTTCAAGGCCCCTGGGCCAGTGGAAACCACAACCCACACCTCTGAATCCTTTATAAATGCCTTCTACGGGCACCTTCAAGAATGCATGGATCATGCAATCCCAAATAAAACCAAGACCCATTCCCCCAAAGGCAGGCGCTCTGTCTGGTGGACCCCAGCCATTAACAAACTTTACAACAGGAGGAGGAAGCTACTACATGACAGAGCAAAATCCCTAAAAGGGAAGGCATCTCTGATCAGTACTAGCAAAAAACTACGATCACTCATAAAATCATCCAAGGCCAACTTTGAGAGAAAAATCGCAAAAGACACAAAAGACAATCACAAGGCCTTCTTTAGCTATGTTAGAAACCTGGGTGGAAACTCCCAAATATGCTCAGAGTTAGTCCAAAGTGACACAAAATACAGTGAACCCACAGACATTGCCAACATTCTGGCAGACAGGTTCAGTGCAAATTTCTCCTCCCCCTCCCCCCCAAAAGGAGAAATTTCTATCCCAGCAGAGTGTAGCCTCCCGAACATCTCAGATGCCCAGTTGAGAGCTGCCCTCTCCAAAGCTAAAAACACCGCATCAATGGGACTGGACGGTGTCCCGGGCTGTGTGCTACATGAACTCCAAGAGGAACTAAACCCGCACATAAGGCTGCTGTTTAATCTTAGCCTTACTACAGGATACGTACCCAAAGAGTGGTGTACAGCAACAGTGGTCCCACTCCACAAAGGCGGTGCTTCTACAGACCCTGGAAATTACCACCCCATAAGCTTGATGAGCCTGGTCTGCAAAGCTATGGAAAGGATCATTATGGAACTCATAAACAAAGACATTGGGGACCTACAGACATTGGATCCTACCCAATTTGGCTTTGTCAAGGGCAGATCCTGCCTTTTGAACTTGGTCGACTTTTTTGAAACAGTCACTAAGGCCATTGATGAGGGTAAGCAGTTCACACAGCCTACCTTGACCTTGCAAAAGCCTTCGACACAATACCCCACTCGGGCATCATAGACAAACTCACCAGCTTAAATGTAAACCCATATGTCACAAGATGGGTTGCAAACTAGCTCAAGGACAGAACCCACAGGGTCAGAGTTGCTGGAGCCATGTCAGACCAGACTCTAAGCCGGTCACAAGCGGTGTCCCACAGGGCTCAGTCCTGGGACCCCTCTTGTTCGGCATTTATTTTCCGAGGTGCAGGCAAACATAGGAGGATTGTGGCTGACAAAGTTCGCAGATGACTGCAAACTGGGCGCCATAATTGATACTCCAGCAGACACAAGCATCCTTCAGAGAGGCCTCATAGAAATGGATAATTGGTGCCAGAGCCATGGCCTTAAGCTGAACGCCAAAAAATGTATAGTCATACCCTTTGGGAAAAACAAGGTACCCACAAATTACCACATAGGTGGTAATCCATTAAGGATGGAAGAGGTAATCAGGGACCTAGGGACACAAGTTGACAGTAACCTCTCATTTGACACTCACATTGCCAAAGTGGTTAGGAAGACCTTCTATATTGCCCACCTTATCATGAAGGGATTCACATCTAGATCAAGAGAGGTCATTGTGCCCCTGCACTCTTCTCTTATCAGGCCCATGATTGAGTACAATGCCCCATTTGGGATGTATCTTACCCGACACCTGCAGCAGTTGGAAAGACCCCAAAAGTTCCTCACCAAGAGGATAAATGGTCTCAAACATATGTCATATGCTGCCCAGCTGAAGAAACTCCAGCTCTATTCAGTCGCATACCGCCTACTCAGAGGTGATCTATGCCTGACGTACAAGGCCATGTCCAATCCGGAATTAATGGACATGCTCCACCTCAGAAAATTCAAATCCATCAGAGCCACGAGAGCAAGAGATTTGAACCTCAACACAGAAATAAATAGGACGTGCTGGAGGGACAGATTCATAACCCAGAGGCTCCCTACACTCTGGAACAGAATCCCAGTCCATGTTAGGCAGAGCCCCTCACTAACTCTCTTCAAGAGAAATCTTGACGAGTGGATGGGAGATCGTAGGTTTACCCTGGGGGTCATCTCTGTGTCACTACTAGACAGAGGCACAGTAAACAAAACCCTAAATGGGTGTAGTATTCTCATCCTAAGGGGTGGTGAAAGCCACACACACTCTGGCTAGGCTTATAAATGCCCTAGGGCAGATAGCCTAGTATGAACCTATGAACCTATGAACCTATAAATATAATCAATACACAGCTAGAATGGTATTGTGCAAGAAATAGTAATAATACTAATAATAAAAAAGCCTATTACCATTAGTATTTTTTACAAAACATGCTTTATCCCTACTGCCTCCTTACTGAATGAACATAAATGTCCAGCAAGTGCGCCTGCATTCAATAACAGAATAAAAAGAGAAAGGAAAATGATCCTTATTCATTCTTTTGGGTGTGTAGCAGTCTTATATTATATTACATTAGGAGTTGATCAGAGTATCCTTATTCATTCTCCAGGCCTGTCTGTCTACATTCAAGGGTAGTTGCTACTTTTCTGTTATCATGGACAAGTTGCAACTGATTATTGTGAACTCATTTAATACATGACTTGTGTCTTTTTCTCTTTATTTCAATTTCATCGGTCAATAGTGAAAATCTTATTTACTATTAAAAATGGTCCATCCCAACTTTGTGAATGTAGCTTTTTTTTTTTTTTGCATTTTCTTTGTAGTTCAAATAGAATAACTTTTCAGCTGTTTGGTAATCTCTGGTATTTGCCTTATACACTTAAACTTATAGGCTTGAGCATTCATTTCCAAATTGCCCAGGGCACAAGCAGAAGTTTCCTTTAAGAGCTCTTTTAGAATGGTCACATCATTTTGGTCAGTGGTGGCTTGTGCCAGGCTTGCATCCTCCATAGTGTACAGAAGATGAAAAGGCAGCACCATTTTTCTTCCACATCATTTCAATGGGCAAGACATCTGTGGATTTATTTGTAGTGCACAGATAACCTTAAATAGTAGGGATAATAATGTCCCAATCTTTTCCATTGGAGGTGAGGTACTTTGTTAGCATTTGGATTATGGTTTGCTCTCTCTACTTGGCTATAGATCTCCGGATGATGGGGAATTTGTAGTTTTCCTAGCACTCCCCAAACTTTCCATACATTTTCAATTACCTTACTAATGAAATATGGTCCTCTGTCAGATTGAACTCTCATGTGTAACCTCTAGTGACCAAACACATGATCAGTTAGAAGCAATGCCAGAACTCAATTTATTTTGTAAACTTTCAAGTGTCAACTAACAAGAAGTATGGATTGCTTCTAGAATACCTAGTTACTGGACTAAACTAATCGAGTTGGAGGTCAGGCCAGAGCATTGTGATTTCTCTTGCATGAAAGGGTACCTGATTCTTGGGGAAATATACATAGATCGTGCAGCATGTTATACATCCCTGTGCATACTTCATAACATCACTACACATGAGTTCAGTAATCAACTTTTTTTCAGTGTATCATAAGTTCTTCAGTCCCTCCATGGGCTCCTTTGGCTGATTCTGTATATGCTGTAGCATAATTCCTCTCTACCTCAAAGATGCTATCCACTAGAATCATGGGTAAGGTATCACCAGTCCTTACCAGGAGACCATCTTTTAACAGGCATCTGTCTTTCTGATTATATATGGCTTCAAGATCACAGTTGTTCTATACAACACTTTTAGCAAAAAAAAATAGTAAAATGTCTGTACTGTCATACCTTATTGCCTCATTTCAGCAAGTCAAAACTGCAAAACATACTCCTGTTCATACTTTTTTTTGTTTTGCTGACAAGTACATCTACACTTGCTTAGGCTGTAGTAAAGTTCCAGGTTTTACCTTTTGAAGCACCGTCCTCACCCAGAACATCTGCTAGTTATTTTTCGCTTTGTCATCTCCATCCACTTTTGAGTGGCCTTTGACCTTTATCCAGTACACAATTAAATGATGGTTTTGCACAAATTGGTCTGTGTCTAAGATTAGTTTGGGATGCATAAATTGTATTCCTGTATACCTTTTAGCCTGGCAAATGTGTAAAGAATTTATGTGTAGCATAATCTGAGTCTATAAGAATTTCAAAGTCCTACAAAGTGAATAGAGCAGCTGCTTTGTACAGTGATTTATAAAGTTGTTAATTTAGCATACTGATTAGTTTTTTACCCATGCTGGTACTTAACAATAGGAAGTGATTTATCTTCATACCACACTACGTCAAAGCTGTAACACCTGTTTCTATATTTGTTAAAAGAACAGCCATCAAAATACATTATGGGAAGGTTTTTGCCTACATTTTCATTAAAAGTTTATGCCTAACAAGGTCTAATGCTGAGTGCTGCTCAGGTGGCTGTCTGTGCTCATCACGCTCTGTGCAGTTATGCATTTCACAGTCCTTGGGCAATTTAGCTGTTGTTTGGCATGTTTTGTTTCGAAAGATTGGTCCTGTAAAGTTAGTGTAGAGTACATTTCTACTGATAGACAAATTACCATCCCTAGGTTTCTTGTTTCCTCGAAGGGCGATGGGCTGATGTTGTATCTGTATCACAACCATTTTACCACAAATATAGTTTTTGAATTTCTCTGCAGTCTAACTGATTGAAAATAGGGCCTTTTCATACTCTGAGATTTTTTTCTACCTCTCTTAGTACCTAACTAGCCTAACCTATAACACAGAGATCATAATCATGTTTCTGATGTAGGACAGAACTAATGCTACTGTCAGCATACCCTGTTTCTAAATATAAATCTTTATCCATCTGTGAACATTTCTGGCATGGGGCTTGACACAAGTTTAAAACCTTGCATAGCTTTTTCTACTTTTTCCGGTTCTTCCCTCCATACTCAGGGTTCTGACTTTTTTAGCAACTTGGTGAGGGAAAATGTCCCTACACAGTCCTAAATAAACTTTTTAGAGCAACTGCATACACCTAGAAGTTTATTATATTCTTTGTGTTTATGGTGGTTGAAAAGTTGGATAGCTTCTATTTTGCTATTTTGAGGGTATAGCCCACCTGGTCCAATTTCATACCCTAGGTAGTTGACATTGTTTCCGAACTATTGTCCATTTGTGACTGACCATTTGGTTCTAGCATTCTTCAGCCAGTTTAACACATATTTCCTATCAGCAAGATTCTCCTCAAAAGTGTTACTTTTGATTATAAATTCATGCACATAAATCAGATTCACTCTGCTTTCGACATCAGGCATGGCTGTACATGCAAAGATATTGAAATCTGCAGGTGAATTCAGGTACCTAAAAGGGCAGCTATTCCAGCTGACCACTTTCTACCAAATGTGAAAGCCAGTTTGTACTGATATTATGCATGAACCTTTAGAGTCCAGAATCCAATTGAGATATCCATTGTTGTGAGTTATTTTGCACCATCAACCATGACTGAGCTTTCATCCAGATGTGTCATGGTCCAGTGCAATAAGGATTCCTGATGATTTAGACATTTGTTATATTTGGTGAGTTACATTCACCTGTGGGTTGAGAATAGGCTAAATGAGAAAGTTATACAGAGTTTATATGCCTTATAAATCTCCACTCTATCAGGGAGCCCATAATTTCCTGGATATACTCATAATGTGCCAGTAGAATTCTGTCCTGATTTACATAAACTGAGCCCTTACTAGAATCGATTGACACCGAAGTAATGCAATGGTCAGTTACCCCACAATTATAAGCATCATTTGAAACACATCTGCAAACCAAATAAAATCTATGTCTCCCCCCCCCCACCATTGCTTGTTTCTCCTTTTCTGTCTTACAGCTGCATGCATGAAAGGTCTACTCAATCTGATTCTGGAAATCTCAGAAATGTAAGTTATTACTAAGTTATATCTTGCCATCTATTATATCAGACACATTTTCAAGATCAAGTCTGCACACTTTCCTAAACCATTCGATCACTCTTACTGCACGTGACAATAAAAGATTATCACCATTTACTTCCTATGAGCAGATTTCCTTTTTATCAGTAGAACATATTTCTTGCAGTAGGACTGAACCATGTGTCAATGATTTGGTTTCTCACTTAATGTCATATTTTATGCATAATACTCTCTCATTTCTCACTGATAATAGTAATATCTAATTCCAAATTATAGAGCACACCCTATTATTGTATCTGATTCAAAATGAGCTTCTACAGCAATGGGGTTTGCTGCTGAGTTACGTGCCAATTTACTGTGGCAGTCTGAGACAAAACAGAAGAAGCTAGACACTGGTTATTGGAAGTTCTGGTATCAGAGAGGGTAGGATTGCTGGGTACCACAGGCCTAGAAGGAGGAAAAACAGTAGACGGTGAAGGTTTTTGCTTCCAGAAATCTTGGAACAGGGGTAACAGTTCTATCATCTGTTTCCTTATCTGTCTGACCTCATCTTGTGACCTCTTTATTTCTTCTTTCATCCTTTCTTTGTGGAGAGAATTAGGTCTGCTTCTGGACAGACAACTATTATAATTTTGATGCCCTTTGTAATTTTCACTGTCAAAATCATGTCTCTGTCTCCCTTCATATCTTGTATCATTTTGTCTATCAGGACCCTGACTACTATATGGGTTTTCATGATTGGAATATGGTTGAGGAGGAGAATAGGACTGTGGTGGTCTGGACTGCAGAGTTAAATCCACTGGATGCTGTGAAGCAGGAGGGATATGTTGAACTGCATGGTAATGGCACTGCCGTGTATTTGAATCATTTTTTTTTTGCTGTGTATGCTGTTTATTTTTATCTAGTTTGCTGCCTTTTGGATGACATAGCCCTGTTCCTTCCATGCCATGGGTATTTTTGAGTCCTTGATTTCTATTTATCTAGGCTAGGGAAGAAGGTATTCTTTCCTCACTTTCTGGTGGCAGGGCTTCATGCCCATTAGTGGATATCCAGATATTTTTTACCATGTCTACAATCCACTTTGTAGTTTGAGGTTACTTTTTTAAGATTTAGTGATAACTGCGTGTTAATGTGTAGAAAGGTAAACTCTGGAAGTAGACATCCTGAAAAATCACTGCTCTCGGTATCAGAAAAGTTATCAGTTGCAAATACAGATCCTTGAGCTGATTATAATTTTTTGTGGGTTTCAGTGGTTGCCACATTTCATTAGATAGACTGCTTTTCTAGTCTCACACTCACAGTGATACAGTCTAAGTTCCCTTTAACATAGAAGCTCCTTGGTTCATTTCTACTTTATTTAGATATTCAGACTCAATCTAGCTTCTCAATACCTTCTAACAGACTGAGTAACTGCTTGACTACGCTGGAGTCTGTACCGCATTATGCGCTGAAAGTTGCTGCAGACAACAGATAGCATACCTATACACTACAAACTATTTATCCCCTTCGTTACATCATCAAAATGCAGGACCACCTGACTCAGACTCAGGAAGTACTTGGCAACTGCTCAGCATGCAGAAAATATAAATGCAAGTTTATCAAACTTGATATAATTCCAGTGAAGAAACTAAAGTAAAACTACATATTTTAGAATCAGAGAGGCCACCATATAGTATGGAAGGGAAATACATTTGCATATAATTTTAAGTATAAAATAACTACTAAACATAAAACAAATGTTTCAAAAAATGACACTGCAAATCATCAACTAAAAGTAATGTTGCACAAGAAAGCATCATACACATTACTTGATTGCTTGCTCCATTTAACTGCAAATGGAGCAAACATTTAACCAATGACACTCACAACCCCTTTACTATCCTCATCAAGTGCTACAAAAACAACAGAAAAGAGGGCTTTGTTCTCTATGCCCACTTTACTTATACATATTAATATTGGAGTCACACAAATTTAAACAAAAGCTAGATAACTAGTCAGCCTATCTTTAACATCTGTTAATTAATAAAACTGACCATTTACATTCTCAGTTACAAATTATAATACACTGAGTCAGAATTATTCAGATTGTCCCTAATTTTGCCTCATGTTTTTGTTCTACCCCATAAAAACATTTGATTTTTTGTAATAACTTTTCTAGCTACTGCCTTTAGACTCCAGAGGAGGTTTTGTTATTTAGCTTTTACATATAAAGTAAGTAGAAGAGTCATTAGTATTGTTGATCTAGTTGAAGAACAATTATCAAACCATAACCCCTTAAAAATTTACTCATCTCTTCCCAATATACACATCTTTACTACATCTCCACCAGACTGAAGAAGTCATTTTACTAAACTTAGAGACTTTATAGAGAATAACAAATATTCTATGTATACATTTCTACATAAAAACCTTCCAGTATAAACTTGAAGAAGTTTGACTAACTGATTTAAGCAAAAACATTGTATTCTTGTATCTAGTGAGTCACTCAATCCACTACTGTCTAAAAACTTCCAGAATTTTGCATCAGAATTATTATATTTATAGTTAACTTATATAACTTGGACAAACTTCCTTTGTAGGTCAAATGACCCCCAATGATAGCATTCATATATTTATTGAATGGGGGAATAGTGTCTTGTTCACATTATCTACAAATTCATTTAATTTCTTACTGATAGATAATATTAGCTGGTTAACAAAGTCATTAATGTGTAATCTTTCATTAAATATTCTGGCAAATTAGCTTTTCTTTTTGAAAGCAATCAGATCATAGTACAAATCCATTTATTTTTAGTAAGTTCATTTTAACATTTTTTGAGTTTCCTTAAATCTAGACTGTGTGCTGTGGGAAAGCACAGATCTTTTCATTTTGATATCAATGGAGTTTTACAAACATGTTTCTTAATGGTTTTAAGAATTGATTTCATATATGCAGAGTCTAAAGATTGAAATTAATGTACTTCTAAAGTAAATTGTATTAACTAGATAAAAAGATTGTTACACATTTCTAATGTATCATATTTGATAAACTTATAAAAATATAGTAAAATCTGCTCCTGAATGGGTTTCCATTGACTAAGGTAAGTTGAGTCTATCCAGAGTTTAACAGAGTTAAATTTGCAGCAATATAATAAAATTCTACATCTGGGAAGCTAACATGACCATACTCCCATAATCTTATATTATTTCTATAAGAAATTCCCTGCTTTTTAGGATACCATAGAATGAAATCAACATTTTTTCCATTTTTCTTTAAATATTTTTTTTGGTCAGGTATTAAAGCTATTGAATGCAATATACATATAATATTGGGTAATATGATCATTTTACTAACCTATCCTCAAAAAAAAAACCCTTTTTTTAATAAGACCCTGTTCCAAGTAGCTGGATATTTGATTTTCACACATATACACACACACACACACACACACACACACACACACACACACACACACACACACACACACACACCTGGGAAAGACTGGCACAAATTTACCAGCTATACCCCCTCTGCCCAGACTATAAGTTAATTATGCTGCTACCAGTCAGCAACTCTAAGGTTCTTACAAGGGTACCAATTATATTGAGCAAAATTAATAATAATACACATGGTAGAGTTTGACAGATGCAGCAAAGCTCTCAGGAGTGGCCACAGTGTCACTGAAATAAGCATAAGTTCTCTTATTATGTTAACAGTTTTTTCTAAAAGACTAGCCACAATGAAATGTATAAAATATTTAATAGTAAATAATAAAATAGAAAACATGAGAATATTGAATAACTAGTTACAATAAATACCAGTGTTTCAATCACAGGATATATAAACAATAACACAGCTGTATAGATTCACACAGATGAAGAAAAACAATACTTAACTAATCTCAATAACTTTTCTTGACTGACTAAAGAATTACTGTTATCTGGTTACTTACTAAAGCAAGGCAAGATGAAGTGTGCTGAGTTGCTCACTACAGCAAGGCAAAATGAGGTATGTGGAAGTGTAAAATATCTGTGAGAGATTTTTCCTGTCGGGTTCCAAAAAGCAAAGTGCTGCTGCAAGATTTCCAGAATATCTCTCACTAATATCTAAAAAAAAAATTTTCACTGCTGGTTATAGAATGACATCACATCTGGTCTTCTGAGTCTAGTACAATACATACCCAGAGCTTTGCTAAGATCTCTTGCAACATCTGAAAGCTATAAAACAATTTAAAAAATCTCCACCCTTACACAGTAGAAATTAGTTCATGCCTAAGGACAATACAGTAAGATTCCCAGTACTGGTTTTCCCTAACATTTTTGTCTCAGGCTGCAATCAGATTTGTAAGATAAAATTTTATAGCCTAACCCAACCCATTTAATTTTCAACACATTTTTCAAAATTTGTTGGACTGAGATTAACCTCTTCTCTTCCAAAATACTCTGTTAAAGCATATACATTTAATCAGTTATAATACTTTCTGATATATATGTATATATTTTTTCTGTCCAGCAGGACCCAATGTTGATGCATTTTTGGCACAAGCAACTTTACAAATACATTTTAACACAAGCATCTATACAAATTATGACAGCTAAATGACATAAAATTCTTTACAAAACTCCAGCTAGTTATGCTGGCATATGTTACACATGCACTGTCCTACTCTCCCTGGGACAGATGGCACTACTTCATATCTTCACATCTATTATTATTATTATTAGTAGTAGTATTATAAAGGATTATGATCATGTCTCTTATCATGACCACATTGTAGCACATGGCATATGGTGATTATGCTCTGATATCCTGAAAAAGACAAAACAGTTAAGTGCTTCTATAGCGCAGCTAAGTACCCTCTGCTTAACTTGTTAAGGTTGTACTAGGCAGTCAAATCTGTCAAGTAATGATCAGCAAATGACAATGGCAGAATAAAAGAACAGATTTGTTTCTGACTGCTGTCTGTGTCAGTAATGTGTCCCTAATTTGCTCATATAAACATAGAAAGTTGTTAGAATAACAGGATTTTCTGAAGGATACAACGTCTAAATCTCAAATGTATGTCAACAATTAGTGACTTCAGTCCTCAGTGATTTGTCAGAAAACCAGATTTTATGAGGAACAGACCAAACAGGAGTCAGTCAGGGCAAGATGAAAGTACTATTAGTCAGCAGTAATCTCACCTATTATTTACTCTTTACTGATTTTAATGATAATCTCAAGTGGTATAGCTCCCCAGCTAACCTTGCAACTAAGGCTGCTGCCTGCTCCTCTAGGTTTTATACCTTCTTGTATACAATCATCGAAACATCAGTAGCAATCCAGTACAAGCATAATGACAAATTTAAAACTATATGCACATGGTGGAACTACATCATACAGGGCGTAAAATAGTAAAGTAGATAAAATTGATCAGGGACAAAGGACCCACAAAATTGTGGACAGAATAAATTTTATATAGCCCCAATTTATTAAGCATTTCATCTCCCCACAGGATTGATCCTGGAGGTCATCGAGGTCTCATACTTCATCGTGCCCATTCTCAAATCAAGGCCCATTTGAGTATTACACCCACTTTGCATTGTACCAACCCGTTGCACCTAAAAACTGGAAAAAAGTACCAAAGAGGATCTCACAAAGATGCCATATGGGCACAAATGCCTGCCAAAACTCTCCAGCAGATTACACAGTTACTGCACCACCTGCTCAGGGCCTGTCTCTGCCTTGCAGCCCACTCCAGCCATGCAACCATGAAGAATGGGCACCATGCAAAACTAAAAATCCAAAAAGCATGGAGCACTACTCAGGAGATCCAAACCTCAGCAGAAATATAAATAGGACAGGAGGGAGGGACAGATCCAGAGGCTCCACTCACTCTGGAATAAATAACCCCCAGGTTACAGGAGGAGTCCATTGGGCTCTTCTTCAAGAGAATCTTGATGAGTGGATGGGAGATATTATTTTTACCGCTATCACTTCTGTGTCACTGTTAGACAGAGCAACTACATACTAATACTCAAAAAGGCAAAGCAAAATTAATTTAAAAAATTTAAAATGGTGGCCAGCCAAACTGGCTAGGCTTATAAATGCCCTAGGGCAGATAGCCTAGTATGAACCTATGAACCTATGAACCTATAAAGAAAATCTGTAATTAAAAGAAAATAAATCTCCTGGCCATAAATAAAAGATGCCAATTTTATGAAAGGGATTTAAAACTTGTAATTTAAGTTTCTCAAAATTACATTAGGATCTATTAAGCTAACTATGAACTTAGAACTGTAAGGCCTTCTTTAGCTATATTAGGAAACAATTCTATTATGTACTTCCCATCAATGATTCCACCTTCTCTGACCTAAGGGGCATTGCTAACACTTTTATAAACAAATCCACTTCCATTGTCACTTCACTTGTCCCCTCCCCACTCCCGTGATCAATTTGAACTAAGTCCTTTTGACACTTTCAAAAATTAAAAATACTCCTTCCATGGGTCTTAACAAGATTCCTGTGTGTCTCCCTAGAAAAATAAAGACTGACGTAAAAAGAAATTCCATCAGCTGTTCAACCTGAGTCTCTCCATTATGTCCCCTAGGTGTGGAGAATGGCATTTGTGGTGACCTTGTATAAAGTCTGCCCCTGTACTGAGCCTAAAAACTACAGACCGATTTGTCTCACTTGTGTTATTTGCAAGGTTATGGAATGTATTATAGTTAAGCTAATAAACAATGATATAGATGACATTATATTCCTAGGTACACACCAGTTTAGATTTGTAAAAGTCAATTAACACCTTCTGCATCTGGTTGAATAATTTGAAAGGGTTACTTAGGCCAATGGTAAGGGGCATATAGTCTATACAACGTATCCATTCTGGAATTACTGATACACTTTCACAACTCCATTTGCTGGATAGGTAAAGACTATCTGAAAGAACCCAAACTGTTAACAGTTGGGGATTTTTGATCTAGAAAGAAAAAACGTCACTGAAAGTATCCCACAGGTCTCTGAACTGGACACCCTCCTTTCTGGTATATAGTTCTCTGACATAAATGCCAAGTATCACAATACTATGCCTAACCAGGTTTTTTGATGATTGCAAACTGAAAGAAAGTTATAAAATTATATTCCAATACTCAGATTTTCCAGCAAGGCTTGACCAAACAAACACTTAGCACAGAGGGTTAAGACTGTGAGCTGTTGTTCCTCTGGTAGAGTGATGAGCTGTTGTTCCTCTGGTAGAGTGGTGAGCTGTTGCTCCTCTGGTAGAGTGGTGAGCTGTTGTTCCTGTGGTATAGTGGTGAGCTGTTGTTCCTGTGGTAGTGTTTTGTTACCTCACTGCTCATTTCCTACCATGAGAACTTGAGCTAGTTACTTGACCAGATATTGCACCCAGGTTACTCCAGAAAAGGACTGTCCATCAAGTGAGCCTACCTGGTTAACAAATGGGTATAATAATTATTATAATATTAATCATAGGCTTACCTTCAACACCAAGAAATGCAACATAGTTTTTTTGGTAAATATAGCACCACTGCTGTTTACCACATAGATAACATTCCACTTAAATATGACACAGTCATCGGGTCTTGGGTACATATGCTGATAACATTCTTTTTTGATCACTACATCTCTATGATGGATAGAAAATCTTTCTGTCTTGCACAACTTATCCTTTGTAGTATTTTCACAATGTCCAATGAACTTGTAGTCTCACATTCATTCTTTATTAGGCCAATAGTTTAATAGGGTCTATATCAAATCAGCGAACACTTAAAAAAGTGAACAGTGATCTATCGACCCTATGTAAGTGAAAGCTTACAATCCCGAACACTTAAAACAGCGATTTTTTTCCCAGGGAAAAAAATCTCTATTTCAAAAAAAAAAAAAAAAAAAACTTTAAAACATTACATAAACTGGGGGGCTTCACCCCCCCCCCCCACAATATACCAACTCCAAGATCACACTACAGTGATGAAAATGGCAAAATAATGAAGATGGCCAAGTGATTTCTTTCCCAGGGAAAGAATTTGCTTATATGCTATTTCAGTATTTTGCCGTTTCGTGCTTTCAAGTTTGATTAATATGCATTTGAAAGAATGCGTCTTCAATCATATAATAGGGAACCTTTAATATGGGTCTATATCACATTGTTGAATGCTCTAAATGTCAAAAGCCTCTTCATCAAACCCTATTTGTTCAAACTTCATCCATCAAATGATCATTTCAGCGAAATTGTTTCCCACAGTAAGTAAACAATTGACCAACCTGTCGACTGCAACAAAAACAGCATTTTTAAAACTTCCCATCTAAATATACCAACTCCAAGATTGCACTACAGTGAGGAAAATGGCAAACTCCTGGTATTTGACCACTGGTTACTTACAATGCAAAAAAGGTCACTGAAATGATCGATCGACAGATGAAGGCTTCAACATAAAGGATTTGATGAAGAGGTGCTCGACATTTACAGTGGTCAACTAACTGAAGTAGACCCATTTAATATTATGCACCATTTGCACTATTTGGAGAGACATTAACACTTACTCACCAAAACTATCTCAGATATCTCTAACTACTTTGACAGTCTGAATATCATGATCTTCTCCTCAATGTTATACAGTCTCTTGAAAGGTGATGCCTTCTTATTCTTCCTCTGAGTTAATGACCCATAGCTCTTTGAGTTCCTTTACATAAATAGAACCAGGACAGAGCAAACACCTGACATTGAGGCCTAAACCTAAACTACCGTATTAATAAAAATGAATGACTTGCTTGGCACCTGATACAATGTATCTGCCATTTCAGGAATAGGCTGCCCTTACTTAGCTACCTTTAAAATCCGTATGGGTGACTGGAGGAGTGATTGCAAATTTTCAATGGAAATGTGCTGACAAAGTCTACATTAAGGGGGTATTGTTAATCTCCCATCAATACTGGGTAATATGTCCAAACATCACATTGGTTTCCTTGGTTATATCATACCTAGCAACTCATAAAGCACTAAACCAATGTCTTGACTGGAATGGATAGATGGCAGGAACCCAAAAACAAATGTGATGGTGTTACATTTTAGATGGCAGACTGGGCTGATACAGCAGAGATAAAGAAAGATTAGTTTGAGTTCTGGAGATAAAAATGTGAGGTGAACAAGCAATGAGAATGTGTCATGAATGGAATACACATTCTATACACAGAGGGATGAGGAGGAAGAATGGAAAAAGGCAGAAAAGAAGGACATGATTAATATGTAGACATGTGAGACTAGCAAGGTAAAATAACAAATGGTTGAGCTGTGGGACTGACAGCTTGAAGAGAAAGATATGTAAGAAACAAGCAGAATGACACAACAAAGGAACAAAGGATGAAAGGCAGACAAGTGGAAATAGAAAGGAATATGCAGAAGTGGTAAAGTATAATTAGGAAAGGAAAAAAATAAAATGGTGAACAGCAGGGGTCTTAGCCCAATGGTAGTGTCAAAGAAAGTCACAGAGAGAATGTTAAGTCTAATGTTGATTGCTTTCATGGAAGACAACAGCCAAAAGAAGAACAACCAACACAGTTTCATGAACAAAAGAAGCAGTTACTTAGAACCAATCCATTTTTGTGATTGGGATACAGAAGAACTTTACAGGGAAGTGCCAATAAACATGATCTACCTGGACTTAACAGAACCTTTCGACTTGGTCCTGTGTAAATGACTGCAGGGGTTTAGGGTAGAAGGAAGACTGAGAAACTGGACTGTGGCATGGTTAAAGGGTAGGAAACAAATTGCTGTAGTAAGAAAGATGGTGACAAGAGTAAGGAAAGTGACCAGTGGAGCACAGCAGTAGTCACTCCTATGTCCAATACTCTTTAATAATGACCATAAGGAAGAAGTGAACAGTTTTAAATCATCTCATATGTAAAGCACTGCTCTTACACTGCAAAAGTCCAAGAAGTATCAGCTGGAGGAGTGAAACTGAAAATGACAAAGCAATAAACTGATCCATGAGTAGTGATCATATACGAATGTGGCTACCTGGGCAAGTGCGAGCAGGCTGTAGTAGCAGCAAACAGGCTCCTGATGTGCATTCTCTAAAGGTGGATTCCAGAAGCAAATAAGCTCCTTCATTATTGGACAGTGCTCAGGCTGTGTTTTAAATATTATATGCAGATAAGAAGGCCATCCAATGTGAGAGACATAATGTTGCTGAAAGGAGCCCTGAACAAAGCCATAAAAAGGACTGTTGGATAGAGACAAAAGGGTATAGCCAGAAATTAAGGATACTGGAAGTCTTTACACTATAAAATAAGCACATGAGACTGGAGGGATATTGTATGAGTGCACAACGTCATGCTGAGAAGAGGTGAAGGCATTATCCTGAACAAAAAGTTTCGGGTCGGGTTTCTAAGACAGCAGATTATCTTGTCAACTAATCTCTGAGCCTGAAAAAAGTACTTCTTCAAAACAATGGTTGTGGAACAATAGAACTGGCTACTAAAATGAGCGTTAGATTCTTAGAGGCATTCATGAAGTCATGTGACAGGTATAGGAAAGGTTAGAGTGAAAGGATGGAGTGAAATTGGAATGTTTTATGCTAATTTTCTCTTTCTATTTTCAGGCAATTGGAACTTTGTACTGAAAAATTCTCTCTGTATTTATCAATGTACCTCTAAATGCAAATATATATTAGTAAGATTTTTATTGCAAGTCGTTGATCATTAAATGACTCAGGAGTATATGCTTGCAATCTCCTAAGAATACTGATAACTGTAATCTTGTAAAATGTTTGCATGATGTATAACTTTTTCAGTTTTGTTAACCTTAATTTACCTTTTCACTTGTATAAGAGATTTAAGTTTTATTCATCCTGACATTATTTTCTATTATTTCCTCAATTGCATCTAATAACACTTGACTAAGGCATGCTTACTTAATGTATAACCCATTCCTGCAAAAAGAAACCTCACGGCTGCTTTATTAGCTTTCATTGCACCAGTTTCTATGAATTTGCTCCATTGTAATATCTTGTTCTGGCTTCCTTAATCACCGTATGATTTTCCTTTTAGTCTTGCCAGTGCTTTTTCCTCGTACTTTCTCATAACAACGTCATTATTTGTAATAAAACCCATAGATCTCTACATGCGTAATTTGTGCAGCCAACTACTTATTTAATATATCCTATCATTTTTGTATATATCCAGCTTTCCTAATTTTGTACATCTGAAATTTATAGCTGATTTATTATTCTGTTTTGATCACATCTGCAGTAAACTTAAATGCAAATTAAAGAACATTTTGTTTAAAATACTAATAGCATTTCAGCACAATATTCATAGGTTCATAGTTCAGTACTAAGCTAATTGCCCTTGCGAGCCATTTTAAGCCTAGCCAATTATCCCTTGTCAGATTCAAACCCTGCACCTTGGGTTTGTAAGGCAAACACCTTAGCCACTAAGCCACCCTCACAACTCTTGCATGTCTCACTTAATGATCACTACAATAAACAAATATCTGCAGTGTGTATTTTGTGAGCTTTCATAAGAAATCTAATTTATGTCTATAATTTAACCAAGGGGATTCAATAAAGCCTACACAGTCATGTTTTAGCATGGCCGTGGAAAGTTTTAGATTCAGTAAGTGCCATGTAGTGGTGCGCACCACCACATAAACAAGGTAGAGACCATGGCATGCTAATTACAGTATAAACAGCTGAGTTGCATGCTAATTAACCAATCCAACATGATTTAGCTATTCAGTAAGCTATAAAGCATCTATGTAGACTCCATGCTGTTTTTTTCATGTGGATTCTAAAACATTTGGAATACAGACACAGAAAGGCGTCTACACAAACAGAATGTTAGGGGCTGCTGCTGCATTAATTCATCTGTATGTGATACAGACTGTAACCAATGCTGCTGCTGCTAATAGGCCAAGGCTGAAAAGGAAAATAGTTTTCAGGCCCTGTTTAACTTTTCACAACCTACATGATGTGGAAATTATGGAACACTACAAGGTGGACAGGGATACACTACAAGAACTCTGTGACATCTGCCATCCTCAACTCAGAGCCAGAGACAACCAAGGGAAATCCATTCCAGCAGAGACAAACATATATGTAGCCCTTAGAATCTTAGCTACATGTACCTTTCAGAGACCAACAGGGGGCATGCTGGTGGTGTCACAGGTATCAGTATCCAGGATCCTCCACCAATTCATGAATGCTATGTTCCAACATGCCAGTGACCACATATATTTTCCCCGTAGTTCTGAACAGAGGGCCAGAAATATGCAGGAGTTCTACTGTGTAGCACACTACCCTGAAGTACTGGGTACCATAGATTGCACATATGTAGAAATTAAGGCACCACATGGGAAACAGGGTAGGCTCTGCAGTAACAGAAAGGACTACCACTGTATCAACTGCCAAGTCAGGTTTAATGCCAAGGGAATAATATTGAACATGTGTGCTGGCAACCCTGGCAGCTACCACGACTCTAATATCTGGAACACCTCCCGACTGTGCCAGATGTTTGCTAGGGGAGAATATCCCACATGGGCATTTACTGAGGGATGCAGGCTATGCATGGGAACTGTGGCTGATGACACCCATCAGAAATGCACACATTCCCACAGAAGAATGAAATAATAAGGCACACGCTCAAACAACAAATATCATTGAGTGTGTGTTTGGGCTGCAATTGTCACAGTTCTACTGCCTTGATGCATCTAGGGGAGTCTTGCAGTACAATTCACAGACATGTACAAAATATTAACAGTATGTACCATGCTACACAACATAATCCTAAGAAAACAGCTACAGCAGGATCAGCAAGGGGAAAGGGCACACATCCCACCACCAATGCCAATGTCACCACAGTCACAGGAAGATGAGGAGTCACAGGGGGATCCTCCAGTTCCTGTGGGTGTAGGCAGACATAGGTGTGCTCAGTATGCCCTTGCATTGACTAAGAGACAATGCATAGCACACTCACTCACCAGCTAGAGGTCTAAAATCTTCCTCCTACTCACATACATATTTAACATTAATGCCAGGCAGCTCACACAACTTTACCTCCCCGTGTATTGGCTGTGTACTGCTTGCATTGGACAGAGTCAGCCCTGAACTAAAACTGTGCCAACTGCTGCATTTACAAGGTAAGTCCTGAACCTGGAGTGTATTGCTTACTAATATGACTGCATGATATATCCTTGGATTTCATTACTTGGTCTGGTAAACTAGTAAAAGGTGGGAGATCTGTACAGAACTTACCTTAACATGTGACAGCAGAGACTTATTTGACCTATGTGTCCATTACTAAGTAGTAGGCCTCAGGCATTAAAGATCCACACAGTCATACCTCTCAAAAGTGCTGATGATCACTGCATGCCCTCAGTTTAGCACCATAAGTTTGTACTGGAACATGATTAAAGGGAGAAATTAAAAAGTAATTATACACATTGCAGTTTCTGACTTCACAGCCCTCAAAAGATCATCCACTATAAAGTTGGGAAATGTTGATGCTATTAGCTGTCTAACTTTCCAAGGCCAATATTTTTTAAAGGTACAATTACCAGTTCAACACCACAAATGCAGATATACTAAGCACTAAGTTAGCTATGCACCCTGAGCATCAGATGCAAAGCTTTTGTATCCCTGAATCCAAAAGATAGATAACAGGTATAGGCACAATTATCACTTGCACAGGGTGTTGTGTAGGGGGCAGGAAGCCTAGGCTCACACAAAAGGTCAATGAGTGTTTGTGAGTCAGAAAGAGATGAAGGCAGACATGTGGATAAACCAACAAATGGCCAGTGAGACAAAATGAGTGACTGCTGTGTGTGTCTGTAAGGATCCTCCAGGTGAAATTGGTGTGTGAGTGTCTGCATGAACACAGCCAAGCTGTGTGCTGGCTCTGTCTTGGTATGTTGGACAGGTGTGAGCCATGAATAGTAGAGGTGACAGTTCATTGCTGTCATCCCAGACCATGATAACTGGATCTACCATGAGTTGCACTGGCTCATCCATGCCCAAGGTCAGATGCAGTGCTTCTCCCTTAACATGACTGATGTCTGTTGGACAATCTCCCTTCACGGGGATGCCCAGGACCATGACCACATGGCCTGCTACATCTGGGTGTGAACAGCTCACTCACTGATGGAGCAGTGCAAGTACTGCCACTATGGGAGCATGATCAGGCACAGCCACATTGGCTGACAACAGATGATATGACTGACATACTCCCATGATGATGCCGTTCCTCTCCCAGCAGATGTTCTATCACAGATGCACCTCTTAGTCCATCAGATACATGCCTTGTTCCAATGTGTCATTCATCTGATCCAGTGAATCTGCAACATGGTGGAGACAGTCATGCATTTCAAACTATGCCACATCCACAACCATGAGCATTTGTCTGCAGCACTTATGGGAACATGCCTATACCTGAATGACAGCCCTAACATATGTTGCGGGCCACAAAAAGAAACACCTGCAACAGTTGGAGGAGGGACTGGAGGCAGACTCTGAGCTCCCATATCAATCATCCTGTGTGGCACCTTGCCCGCACTTTGGATATGGCCAGAGTCAGCAGACACTGAAGCAGCAGTAGCCACACATCCTTGATCAATGTCCCCACCTTCCACATGTCAATATCTGTGGGATTACTGGACTGGGTAGGTGTAGGCCTACTAACTGTCTGATGGAAATGCAGGGGATGGCTGTATGTCAATCTAAGTGTCAGATTCAACATCTGCATGCCCTGGCTGTGCATCAGTTTGGCCATCATTATCATCATCATAGACTGATAATTTACTGGCATTGGGTGGCACAGGGACCACACTCCAAATGTCATGATCATCTGTGATATATAGCACGAAAAACAGGAATAAATTAATACCTGCACTACTATAGTGTAATATATGCTTACAAACTAACAGTGCTGCTAATATTACAGACAGTACAGCAATACACACAACAGCAGTATTGACATAAAAAATGTTTGCCTTTCTATCTGCAGATGAGTTTCATCGCTGTAGTCCAGACAGTCCTGGATGAGGTTAAGCAAGAGATAAGGGAAACAGCATCACAATTAATAGTAACACGGGGGTAATACATTTACCCCTTTATATGTCCATTAACTATAATTTCAACAAGAATGTGACTGACATCTCTAACCTAAGCTTATAACTGTAGGACAAACTTCAACCCCCCACTGCCAAATAAAATGACGTGGCACAGTATTAACTTATTGATTTCAATTGTTTTACTACACAACAGTATTCAACTGTTTAGATAGAAAAGCCTACCTGGAAGATCCTCCTGGGATGTGATTGCTGTCTCAGAAACTGTTGCTCCAACATCCAAGACATGCTGTACAGCACTCTCTTGGGACCTTGCTGGATCTCTGATATTGGCCAGGGACTCTTCATTGGGGGTTAGGGGTGATTCCCTAGTAGGCCCTGCACCAGTAGCCATCTAGTCATGTACTGTAGCTGCTCTACTCCGTTCAGATATGATTGTGTCAGTGGCCCTGTGGCACATCTGCCCATATGTCCTGCCATGGCCACCGACAACACTGACATCAATTATTATCTGCCGCCATATTAGCATCCTACATGCCACATTTTCATGTCCCCTTTCCAGCAGAAAAATACCATGCTGCCTAAAGCCATCTACAATCATTTGGTTCTCAACATCGATGAAAGGGGGTCTCTGTGGATTGACATGCCTGGGTGGCATACTTGTAGGTGTCCTAAAAGCTAACAGAAGGATAATACACAAAAGTATCACATAAATACAAAAAAAACAGTTTCCATATAAAATCGAAAATGTAGCCACCCAGTATTACCCACTGAAGAAACACAAAACAGTCCAGAGATGTGAAATACTAACAACATGCAGGATGCAAAACAAGGATAGTAATATCAGCAACATATCCTTGTTTGTGCCATAATAGCAACTCACCTTTGCTCCCCCAAAAGTACAGTCCATCCTTGTTTGTGCCATAACAGTAACTTGTTTGTGCCATAACAGTAACTCAGCTTTGCCCCCCCCCACCCAAAACAACAGGCAGATGACCCATTTTGCTAACAAACCATCTTTGAAATGCTAAAGGTGGTATCAAAGGATCTGTCCCTGAAACATTTGTACATATTTATCACACAGCATTCCATTTTCATGTATTGGCAATCATGTATACCTCTGAAGTGGCTTGACAAACATGCCCATGCCATCAGTACACTTCTAACTAATGCATACAGATAAAACTGTAAAAGCCTTTGCTTCATATTTTTCTTAAATACATTCTAGCATATGCAGTATATAGGTGACAAAATGGAAGCATACCTTCTGAAGTTCAGTACTCCTCTGTACAGATGTATCCTGAAGAAAAAGTTTTTGGCACTCTTCCAAATATATACAACTCTCCTCAACATCAGTTTGCCTAGCTACATGGTTGCCTTTTTATATAGTGTAGATTCACACAGTGAAGATGCAAATGAGGTGTGAACTCTTTAGACTTGCTGAATCCCAAAACAACTGATCTGTATAGGAGATGTAAACATAGTACAGTCACTCCATCAATGGTTCTTTACAAAGGATTGTAACTGTGAATGATTAGTGGTTGGGGAAGGAAAACACAATAGCAGTGCAGGCTGCCTTATTTCCATGGGGTGTGTCAGGTTAGGTCTACAAAATGTTTGATGTAAGATTAGAAATGTAAGTAAGCAGCTCACATGTCACAGGTTATGATTCTAAACATCCAACCTGACCTTCATTTGTTGTAAACTGCATATGATATTATTTCCACTTAGTATCCTCACACATTTTAAGCCCAATGATATAGAATGGCTTACATACTACATGTCTCAGACTACTGCTCAGATAAATAAAGAGTGGCTAAGAAACACAGAAATATAAAACAGAACTGTATATCTGTAAGCAATAACCATGACAGGTTGTGTGATCACTAGGTGCACTACATCCAAAACTAACACATGCACAAATAAGACTTGAATAGTTTGATACAGTATAGATGCTGTTGCAGTTGGTTGCATACATGTTGATTTAAGTTCTTTGCTGCAAAGCTGGTTTTGTGGCAAAGAGGAATAAGGCACCCATCCTGTGTTCCAAAAGTGCATTGGAGTGAGAGCTCTAATCCAGGCCTATGCAGAATTATCTCATGTGTACTAACATTTTCTAGTGTGTATGTCATAGATTGTTTTTCCTCATTTAAAGTACCTTTCTCTCTCTTTTTTTTTTGTTTTGTTTGTGTTTAGTACCACTGTTTGTGCATTGCGCTGCTTATCTCAAACTGGGCAACTGCCATACAGGACCCAGACAGTCAAAAACAGAAACCAGATGCATTCAATTAATACTATTAAGCATCACACAAGCCTGCTAAGCATCGTTGTGCAGCAGTCAAGAGTGAGACATTATGAATGATTGGAAGAGTCAGGAATGTCATTTAAATAGTCCTGTGGCAAGAAATGTAATTGTAGGGCTGGAACACATATTGTCCTGGGTTCTAGTACAGGGTATGTGTTTTACTATTGTGACATTGCAGTTTATAACAATGAACTGCAACTTAGACATTTTTTTCTCAGCTGCCTTGTGGCAACAGGTGTAACTGTTGGACTGCCATACACATAGTCCTGGCTTAGAATGCAGTATATTCCATACATTTTTACTGCTGTTCCATTTCCAATTATAATCAGTCTCACTTATAACATTTGACTTGATGCTGCTGATAATAATATGTATGAGGGGTGAGGCACCTGTATTGTGTCAGTTATATTTTCATTTATCTGTGTATTATCACATTTATTATCACATGTATGACTGTGGGTATATCGTGTACTATATTCCATTAAGTATATTTCCTGCTATCTGGGCTGCCACGACCTTTGCATTTGTCTAACACACATACACAACTACCTGTACATCCAATAACCCTGAATTTTCCTTGCTTGCTACTGTTGTGCTCCAATTACAGTTGTGCAAATATGGTGGCCGGAGGTGGGCACTGCTGAGCACCTTGTTTGTGAGATGGTAAGAAGAGTACATTTTCAAACAGTGTGCACACACCCAGTAAATGTAATGACTGGAATTGGTGGGAAAGCACCATTCTCCATTGCTCTAGATAAATACCAAATGTGGCAGGCATTTGAGGGAAAGGTGTCAAGTTTAGGGCACAGAGATGGGGTGTCCAGGAGTCTAAGATTTTTATTGGACACCTTGTTAAGAACCACAGTGACAGGCTTTTGCAGGGGGACTATTTTGGTTCTCAGTATAAGTCAGAAGCTTGGGATAGTTAAGCCCAGGCTGTAACCAGTGCAACCAATATATGTCGCACTGGTGAACAATGTAGGCATCACTACACTGACCTCTGGATGAGGAAGAGGGGTTCTCTTGACCATTGAATCTGGGAATTTAGGACTACAGACATCCCACAACTGTGGAATTATTAACTTACTACACAGAGTACTTGTAAGACTTAAAAGCTGAATATAAGCAAGACTGGTATATGTAAGGGTATTCTGTTCTGTTCTGTTTTTTTTCCACAGCTGCCAGGGACCATAAGGCCAGTGTGAAAACCCATGGGGCTAGATTGGCAAAAGTGAGGGAAGCATGTGATATCTATGCAGCAAAATAGTAGTGTTATTGTAGCATTAAATGTTAAAGATAGCTTTTATGGTATTTTATCAAGTTGTATCAAATTGAGCAAGCATATCTCAACTGTAAATGCAAGTATGCATACATTAGTCTGTAGCATAAACCAAGAGTCCGATATTACAATATCAAATTGAGAAAGCATATCTCAACTGCAAAAGCAAGTATACATTGATTAATCTGTAGCACAAGCCAAGATTTCAATATTAGACTTTAGTCAGAGGTTGTGTGTTCAAAGACTACAATGATCAAGTATACAATACTGTTAATTCTTTCATTATGTGCAATTTAAAGGTTTAAAGTAAAAGTTCTATACCAGTGGCACACATACCCTGCTGTAAACTGTAATCTGTATGATTAGAACACAAGTGTGTGTAATATATGCACATGTAAAGGAGTACTTGCTGCAATCTGTAGTATAGTGTGCATCTGTTAGGAGCTGGAAGTTTTAAAAGTAAAAGGTATATGTTAGGGGTTGGTAGTCTTAAAATAAAAGTTAAGATAATAGAGGCAATTAATTGTATTGTATTGTATTGTATTATAAGCATTGTTTGTCACATATGAAGGTACTAATCTTATCTATTCTTTTTCTCTTACCCCAATAATTATCTTCTCTTTTTTATTTTATTTTTCTTTTTATCATTTATTTATTTTTATGTTACATTTAAATGTGTCCATGTCACCCATGCGTACCACATTGCTAAATCCTCCACAGCACAGTGGGGTAGGTCTGCCCCACAAGATCCACCTCCCCCATCCACTGGCTCCAGCACCATTGCCCAGCATGTATGGGAGTCAGCCTGGCAGCACCACCTCTGCTGCCCCAGGACTACCTGCCCCTTCTGGTAGTCCTGCCATGGAGGCTGATCTGGTGGTACCCTCCAGGAACAGTGGCAGAGGTGTTATTTTTACCACCTGCACTGAATTGTCAGTGATGGTACAGAGAGTTGTGCTCTGAACTGTTGGTGCATGCTTATGCCAGCTGGAAAGGCTGCTTTCCCTCATTTTATGTAATACCAGGAAGAGGAGACACAGATGTCATGCATTCCAGCCAGCAGCTGAGTGAGGTGACAGTGATAACAGTCCAGTGGGTGAGAACTCAATTCTCACTGTCAACCAGTTTGACAACCATGGATTTATGATGTCCCTACCCTCACCCCAATCATGGTATCTCCCAACCTTTTGTGTCCATCACTGTCTCTATCTGCTGTCTTGTTTGTCTTGTCTTTCTGCCTACCCAATTTATCCTTACCAGACATTCCCACATACCTTCCCCAACATTCCTCTCTCTCTCCATCTCTCTCTTTCTCTCTCTCTCAAAAAAAAAAAAAAAAAAAAAGTAGGCACCTGTCCCACAAAAAAAAAAAAAATCATCCCTTACATAGCTCTCCATTTTATAAACATGTCTTCTTGACCCACTTCATGTAGTCCAACTGGCTATATAACATGATTGAACTGTGGTCACTCCTGTCTCTGCAGGTGACAGTCCAAATTCAGTTAAATTTTGGCATATATGTTCACTTTACACTGTTAAAGAAATAGATAACTATGGTTCTTTCCTACCTCCCTTCTGCACCTTCCTGCCCTGCTTTCCCTTTGTTCTTTCCCTGCTTGCTCCCCATTTCACCACTGTCCTATCTTCTCCATTTTTTTTTCTTTAAGGTGTTAATGCACAATGGTGTGCATCACTCACCAAAGCGCAACAATGGTTCATAGGTGAGTACTAGGCTAATGTCTCTGGAGCCAATACAAGCCTAGCCCTAGAATATTCCCAGTCATCCTGTTGCTGAACATTGGTTCCTTGTACCCCTATCTAGCAAGGCTGTTGAAGTGATCCCCAGGGTGAAATTTCTGTCACCAATCCAGTCATCAAGATTTTTCTTGAAGAAGGCTAGTGAGGTGCTGTACTTGACATGAATGGGGAGTTTATTCCAGAGTATGGGAAGTCTCTGGGTTAGGAATCTGTCATTTTAGAAGGTTCTGTTTATTGTGGTGATGAGGTTGAAGTCTTTGGAGTGTGTGGTATGGAGGGATAGGGACTTTTTTAGATGAAGCATATCTAGCAACAATGGCTCAGACATGGCTTTGTGTGTCAAGCAGCCTCTAAGTAGGTGGTATGAGATGAAAAGAATCTGGAGTTTTTTGAGTCTTTCTGTATAGGGTATGTGTTTGAGTCCTAGGATCCTCTTTGTGAGGAATTTTTGTGGCCTCTCCAGCTGTCTTAGGTGTCTAGTGAGGTACATGCCAAATGGGGCATTGACCTCTATAATGGGTCTAATGAGGGATGAATAGAGAGGTATTATGACTTCTTTCTTTGAGGATGAGAAACCTTTTGTAAAGAGGTGTGCCATGTAGAAGGACTTTCTAATGACAGTGGTGACATGGTTGTCGAAGGACAGGTTGCTATCTACCTGTGTCCCTAGATCTCGTATCACACCTTGGCAGTTAAGTGGGCTACCATCAACATGGTAGTTCTTGGGCACCATGTTTTTCCTGAAGGGAATGATGATGCACTTTTTAGCAATGAGCTTAAGACCGTGGTTGTGGCACCAGTTTTTGGTATCTGTGAGGCCTTTTTCTAGGATGTCTACATCAGCTTGAGAATCAATAATAGCTCCCAGTTTGCAGTCATCTGCAAATTTGGTTAGCCATAGTCCCTTTGTGTTGGCCTGAACTACAGAGAAGTAGATGCCAAACAGGAGAGGACCCAGAACAGATCCCTGTGGGACTTCACTTGTAACTGCCTGGTAGCCACATTTGGAGTCCGGTACTTTCACAGTGTGGGTTCTGTCTGTGAGCCAGTTGACAACCTATCTTATGATGTAGGGCTTAATGCCTAGGTTAGTGAGTCTGTCAATGATCCCTGAGTGGGGGATGGTGTTGAAAGCTTTGGCTTGATTGAGGTAGGCTGTATGGACTACCTTGCCTACATCCACCTCTCTTGTGACAGATTCGAATAAGTCTATCAGGCTGAGCAGACATGATCTACCCTTCACGGACCTGAACTGCTTGGGGTCCAGGGTTTGAAGGTTCCCTATATCCCTGTTTATAAGGTCCATAATGAAGTGCTGCATGGCCTTACAGATCAGGTTCATCAGGTTGATGGGGCAGCAGTTTCCAGGGTCAGTATTCACTCCCCCTTTGTGGAGTGGAATGACTGTAGTGATGTGCCATTCTGTAAGAACAAAGCCTGAAATTAGGCTATGGTTGAACAAGGCACACAGGTGCGGTGCCAGTTCCTTTTGTAATTTATGTAGAACACAGCCAGGTATATTATCAGGTCCCATGGAAGCTGTGTTTTTGGCTTTGGACAGTGCAGTTTCTACCTGTAATGCACAACTAGTTAAATGTATTACCTACAGCTGTATTTGAGCCCCGTACAATCTGGCTCTCAAAAAATGAATGTATTATTGCATTAACACATGTTGCCACAGAGTCGGGTAGGTAGCAGATGTATTCCAAAGTCTCAATAGTAGCTGTCAGATTTTGTTCTTCCCCCTGCTTGCTCCTCATTTTAACACTTTCCTATCTACCCCATTGTAACATCTTTAATCTGGTCAAAACATAGAGTCACATACAACACACATAAATAGCAGAAAAGGCAATGAATCCCTTCACTTTTTGAACTCCATTGTACTGAGGAGGTGTGCATCATGCACCAATGAGCAGTGATGGTGAATGGCAGCAAAATGCAGCAACACATTATGTATAAACAATTCATGTCTTTGCATTATCACTCTGTAATGAAAAGTTGTTGTTGTGTCTTTCGGCTTATCCTGGTTAAGGGTCACCACAGCGGAACTCCGGTCAGCTAATGTTTGGTAGTGGATTTTTACATGCCGAGTTACCAGCCCTGACGCACAACCTTCAATGAAGGCACACCCATTCACACATGCCTCCACACAGAAGACGCTCTAGCTGAGAAACAAATGCGACAATGTCTTGCTGTGAGGCCACAATGCTACCGCAGCACCACTACTGCGCTGTAATGAAAAGTATTTTTAAAGTATTAAGTATACCTGTAGCCAGTAGCATCTGGGCCAGAAAAGGAATATATCAATACATTAACATGTGCTTCCACAGAGTCAGTTAAACAGCAGATGTATTTCATAGAGTTAATACTAACTTTCAGGCTTTAGCAATGAAGCTTGCATTTATGCATTGCTTACCTATATGCAAATGGGTATCTTGCATGAATATTTACTTTGCTAAATATTGCACAAACCTGCTGCTCACCACACTATGGAGATGTTTATATTATGCCACATTATTGCTGATTGCTGTCCTTTCCTGTGTATGACATGAAATTACATATGTAGACATTACAAACTGTGAGCTCTGTCTAATAGTATGTCACATATTTACAATACAGCCATTTGTTCCCACCTCACCCCCCACAAACACTGCAACACTGGTGTTTCAGTACTTTTTCCACACATATATCAAGCATAGTACAAACTGTAATATTGAATGTTGTGTGTGATGCAAAGCACATTAATCTGGTAATACGCAGAACTACAACTATTGATCCATATGCCTAAAAACACTTATCTGCAAGGCTACAGAAGGAATCAGCATGGGCCATATCCACAGGGACATAGGTGACCTTCAGAACACTTGATTTTACCTATTTTGCGTTTGTCAAGAGTACATCTTGTTTATTGAACCTTGTGGAATTTTTGGATACTGACCTCACAGACCTGGATGAGGGCTAACAGGACATAATACCTATGTTGACTTATCCAGGGCCTTTGACACTATCCTCTATTCATGTGTCATACTGAAGAGTTCTCACATGGGAATTAAGTCATACAGTAGTACAGGGATAGGTAACTTGCTCACTGATGTAACACACATGCTCTCAAAGTTGGGGCATGTATCTCCACCAGCAGCCAATTACCATTAGAATACCACAAGGATCTGTGTTGGGCCCTCAACTGTGCAAACTGCTTCCCTGAAGCACGGGCAATGGTATATGACCTGTGGTTTATCAAGTTGATAGATGACTGGTAACTGGACACACTAATATAGAGTCTCCCAATGATGGTAACATATTACAAAAGGAGCTGCCACACACAAATGACTGGTGCCAACTCACAGACTGAACCTTAAAACCTACAATGGCTCATTTTCACCTTTGCCAATGAAGTACCCCTGCTAATTATGATATACATAGCACCTCTCTAAGCTCAACCACAGTCTTGTGAAGCTTGGGAACACATGTTGAGAGCAATCTTCACTTTCATCAATATGTGTCCATTGTAGGGACACACACATTCTGCACTTTTCACATCCTATGCATTGACATCACATCCAAGACCTTGGTGGTCATACCTCTGCTGTTTTCTACCCATATCAGACCACTAATTGAGTACAATACTCCCTTCTGTCTGTATCTCACCTGGCACCTATCTGCAACAATTAAAGAAAACACAGGGTTGTGCCTGGGAGACTCCAGGACCTCCAAACATGACATACATGGAAAAATGTAAAGACATGTCAGTGTACTCAGTATCATGCAGGCTGCTGACAAGTGACCTATGCCTGCTCTACAGAGCAGTCTCAGACCCTGCCCTACTGGAAATGTTGCACATCTGCAAATCAAATGTGACAATAATAACTTGGTCCAGGGTTCTCAACCTAGCCTTTGACATAAACAGAACATGTTGGGGAGACAGCTATATCCTACAATGATTTGCATTCCTCTGTAATACCACTGCATGTGAATCAATGCTCTTCAATGATCCTTTTCAAGTGCAACCTTGACTACAGGTTGAGTAATTGCAAAGTCACCTCTGGGGTGGCATCTGTGTCCCTCATGGACAGAGTTAGTTGGTGCTGCTAACAAAATCACTCTTCTAACAGCAACCATCCAACTATGCTCAATAAGGGTACTTGTGTTTTTACACAGCTAGGCTTTTAAACACTGTAGGGCTATTAGGCTAGTAACCTCCTATGTACATATGAAGCTATGAGCCTATGCAGGTCTAACAACATGTTGTCTCCCACATGGCCTGCTGATGTCATCTACTATAAGTTCACCTGCAGTCTTATAGCATTCAGGCTTGTGCCATGGCCCTTGCATAACATACTGTGTTTTGTAGTCTGTGCACTTAGACAGGTAAGGATTTTGTTCTCCCTGTAGTCAACTGGGCATGTGTATGTGTACGTGTCTGTGCCTAGCCAGAAGATCAGAAGTATGTATCCTACAGTTATCACTCCAGTTCCATGGAATGACAGTATTTTGTTGCTTTCACATGCCTACACATCCATTTCATTCAGCTCTCCCAACTTCTTCTCTCCAACATGCACTGCTGATGTCATCCACTATAAGTTGTCTTGCAGCCATGTACAAGTCAGACTTGTGTTTTGGTACTTGAAAAAATACTGAGTTCTGTAGTTTGTGTATTTAGATAGATAGGGGTTCTGTTCTCACTGCAGTCAACTGGGTGTATGTGTGTCTAGCCAGAAGTGTGTATCCTGCGGTTATTGCACCAATCCCATGAGCTGACAGTAATTTAACACTTGAACATAACTACAGATCCATTTCATGCAGGCCTCTCAACTTCTATCAACATGCAGTGCTGATGCCATCCACTATAAGTTGACCTGCAGTCATATAAAAGTCAGAGTTGTGCCATGGTACTTGCATAAAATACTGACTTCTGTAGTCTTTGTACTTAGATAGATAAGTATTCTGTTCTCACTACAGTCAAGTGTGTGTGTGTGTGTGTGTTGGTGCATTTCTAGTCAGAAGAGCAGAAGTGTGGATCCTACATCTATTACTCCAGTCCCATGAATTGACAGTATTTTGATACTTGCACATGCCTCCAGATCAATTTCATGCAGACCTCCCAATGTCTTCTCTACAATGTGCACTGCTGATGTCATCCACTATAAGTTGACCTGCCTGCAGCCATATGAAAGTCAAGCTTGTGCTGTGCCACTTGCATAAAGTAGTGTGTTCTGTAGACTGTGTACTTAACTAGATAGGGGATCTGTTCTCAGTGCAGTCAACTGTGTGTGTATGAGTTGTTGCTTGACATTATAGGGAGCATTTTACACCAGCATGTGGGACATGTATAGTCCCTTCAAAAGATACTGCTGATGTCATCAGCTATAAAGTGTTGTCTGAGTTACTCCAAGTTGGACTTCAACTGTGGTACTTGCTTAAAGTACTGTGTTCTTTCTTCCTTGTACTTAGATAAGTAGGGGCTCTATTCTCACTGCAGTCAAATGGGTGCATGTGTGTGTTTATGCACTTGCTTGACAGTAGAGAGAGCATTTTACAATAGCATGTGAGACATTGTTTTTACCATCTTCCTCTCAACAGACTCTGCTGATTTGTGGGTATGCAGTATATACATCAGGGCAGGGTCAGAGATGTCCTGTAGCCCAGACACAAATCACCTCATCCTTTCTAATACCGATTTCAGGAACAGGGCTTTTAGTATATAAATTCTGTGAATATATTAAAACTAATGTAATCAGTCTTTATAGAACAGAGTGTTCTATAAACCTGCCTGCTGTTTGTACAGTTATAAATACTTCAGGTAGTTCAGTACAATGGTTAATTTTGGTACTGCATTTGTATACTATGTCATTTCATACTGGTATCAAAATACAATGCAGATTTAAATCCTGACTTGAAGAATAGACATTAATAGACATTAAATATTCCCAGTAAAGTTTCCAGTAAACATATTCTCAGTAATGGCAGTATTTACTTTAATATCTGCCAAAGTCTTATGCAGGATAATGCTGATATTCTTGTATGAGCTCCTTAAACTCAACACATTTAAAGATCAGTTAGACTTGTCTTTGAATAATCAGACCCTTATGTTTTTCATATATTTTGTTTCCAAATCCAGCTGCAAGACAAGTTACAATCCTTAAGCTTCATGTTTGCTGGAAAAAAAGTAGGCTATCCATTGATTAATTTCTGAACCTCTCTACTCCTTAAACAGTATAATTAAGGGTCTTCCTACAACAGAAATTTTTTTCTTTATACCACTCAGCATTTTACCAGCATAGGCCATGGCACAACAATCAGACATTTTTTGATACAAAACACTGCTAACCCTGCTGCCAGAATATCTTGTATTTAAAGAATCATTATTCGCCTGGGGAAATGCTAAACACAGGGCAGACTCAAGCTTCTTTCAAGGTTCACAAGACTTCTAGTTGCTTGCTCCATGTCTCTCATCTACCTTACAAGTTGAAAGTCCTGCTTTTCTAGGAGGATTGGTGATGGGATATGCTACATCTGCATAATACCGATTGAACTGTCTGGAATACTTGGTGAATCACGGTTCTCCAAAGTACCCATGAGCATGCATGATGAGAGTGGTAACCGTACCCATTAGCTGACAGGATACTGTTCGGCATCTGTGTGACCTTGGAAAAGGATAAAGTAGGTCATGATAAAAATCAATGAATGACTGAGTGAATATTTGCAGATACCCATGTAGCTGTATAACTCTGTTGGAGTTGTTTGAATGCTTTAAGTATTGAACCACTTCAATTTTTCAATTTTTTGAGGGTGAAGCCCATCTGGACCAATGTTATACATATTTCAGAGGTTTCCAAAGCACTGCCCTTTTATAAAGAGACATTTTGCCCCCAGAATTCCTTTGCTGTTTTAAAACTCTAGTCACTGGCATCAAATTGTCTCCCGAATTATTCCTTAGCACCACTGCATTTTCAGATATAAACCGGATTTCTTTTGCTTTCACAATCAAGCATGACCTTGTACGGGGTGATTTTGAAACTTGTTGGCAAAAATAATCAAAAGGCACCCTAGAGTGTACTGTTTTCAAATTTTCTTTTATTAGAAATTTTCTCTTACTCTCTTACTGTCCAGAATCTATTTGAAGTTTTTAAAGGTCATTAAATACTTTGAAGACTGTAATATAACCAAGCATTTGCATTAATATTATTATTTTAAATACTAATATTATTTATCTTTCTGTAATATATAGTGACTGTCTCTTTACCCATGAACTTTAGAAGAGGTTGGGTGAGAATCATGCAGAGAGTTTGCCTAGTTTATAATTCCATTCTCTATTTATGGTATCCATAAATTCATGGATCTATTCATAAGATGCTAAGTAGGATTGTGTGCTGTCATTATTATGCTTGAAATTTGTTAGGTTCCATTCCCAGGCTGGTAAATTTGAAGATCACTTACTCTGACATCACCAGCATCTGTCATAAACACTTTTTTAATAAGATTGAGCATTTCACACATTACATGTTTAGTTTTTTTTCTGTCTCAAAACAGCACACCTGAAAAGCCTGATCATCTTGTTTCTTGAAAACTAGCATCAAGTTTTATCTTGTCCCCAGTCACATCTGAAATATCTTCAAGCTGTTCCAGTTCAGCTGCTATATGAGACAGCATAAGTTAATCACCTTTAACTTCCTTTTTGTCAACGGGACAGATTGCCTCAAACAAGATTAAATAGCCTTCTCGGCAATGATCAATTTTCCCTTTTCATTTCATTGTTTTGAAGTATATCTATTGACAATTCAACAATAACAGAGACAGCTATTTCTTGCTCATGAAAGGGCTTCCTTATTGCTGTACATAGCTCAAAATGAGATACTGCACTAAGGGGATTTATTGCTGAGTTATGCACCGATACATAATTAATCTATTACTGGTATCCAGTCAAGTTGTGGAGTGTATTTACAGCTCCGTGTCTCCCATATGCTCCGTAAGGGCAAACAATGCATTTTTATCAGGCATTTGTTAATTCTCCTTTATATAAGCCTTCGCAGAAAATTAATTTACATTATGCACACATGGTTGTGCTTTGAATATAAAGAGGCATGGTGTGCTCTGTCTTCAGTCCTTCTGGAGTCATACTTATTAGGCAAGGATTTGCCGTAGTTTGTGACTGCAAGATCTCCTTAACTTCCAAGTACACAGTATCTAGCCCCAGTTACAGACAAGACTATAGGCTACTCATCGACTGCAC